>NW_012103365.1:1257166-1260036 GCF_000951045.1 Mandrillus leucophaeus
TTTTTGTATTTTCAGTACAGACGAGGTTTCACCGTGTTAGCCAGGATGGTCTCGATCTCCTGACCTCGTGATCCACCCGCCTTGGCCTCCCAAAGTGTTGGGATTACAGGCATGAGCCGCCGCCCCCAGCCTTGATTTATTTTTCAGGAGTAGGAGTGGTTGGCAAGAGTTATACTGTGTGTGTGTGTGTAGTGTGTGTGTGTGTGTGTGGGGCTGGCATTTGCAAGCATGTGTATGGGGGTTATTGCATGCATATCCATGTGTGTGGTGTGTGCATGCGTGTGCGTGTGTGGTATGTGCTTGTATGTGCATGCATATGGCATATGCATGCATGTGCGTGTGTGTGTGTGCATATTGGAGTGTCTATGCATAAATCCATGAGCAGCTAAGCAGGTAGCTTTTGCAGGACTGTATTTGCAAAGTGTTTGGAGTGCATCTGTGGATGTCTGTTCTATCCAGAAGTGTCAGCAGCTGTTTGTGAAAGGGTATCTGCTGCAGGCAGTGTGTGAAAGTAGTGAAGAGCCCAGAGCAGAGTGAAATTGCCTAGGTTTAAATCAAGACTCCATCCTTTACTAGTTCTGTGACCTTAGGCAAATAACTCATAATCACTCCGTGCCTCAGTTCCTCGTTTGTAAAATGGGACTAGCTGTATCACCATCCCATAAGGTGATATGAAGACAAAATGAAAACATAGACAAATCACCTAACTTTTTCCAGGTATGCAGAAAGCACTCAGCAAATAAGAGACACTAATAACATCTGTAGCTGCGTGCATGTGTGTGTATGTGTATACTTGTATACCAGGTCCTCAAGCACAGCCATGCAAGTTCCTGTCTAATGGGAGGTGACTAGATGGGAAATTTGAGGAGTGGTAGAGAAAGAAGCCCTCCCTTTGTCAATTACAAAGGAAGTTGCCATTGTGGCAAAACATGTAGTCAAAACTCCTAGGCAGCCCTCTTCGTTCTTCCAGGGTCCATACATCTTCCCCAGAGCAAGAGGACTCAGAGAGACATTGTTGCTTGATAACAATTTCCATAATCCTCAGTATCAGCCACTAAGCCAGCAGCCTACTCCACATAAGCAATAATAATTTATAGTTGCAGTTAATGGGCTGTTTTATAGGAACCCACAATTATAATTGGATGTCAAGTGTTGTGAATCTCAACGGATGGAAAGTGACAAGCACTGGGGCCTGGTGTTTAAGTTTTTAATGTGATTATTAAATTTCCCATCTCCTTGCTCCTGTATCTTCTCTCACTGTGGCTTCCAGCTGTGGCCCCATTCTCTGTCAATCCTGGCTCTGAATCTTGAAATGTATTTCTGTACACCTGTTTCTGGCCCTATGGGCTTTTTAGTGGGCTTGGGTATACAGCCACCTGCTGGCCTAGAACCTATAGAAATATGGCAGCTACCAACTTTTCTGCTAGGAACTCCCCCACCTCCAAAAAATAAAATAAAATTCTCCAAAACAAAGCATCCCAGCTCCCTTGATTTGCTTAGCTTGCTTTACACACACTGAACCCCTCAGCACATGGCCTGGTGGCCCCCAACCCCTTCAGAAGGTGACCTTAGGGTCACCTTCAATCCAGTGGCCAGGAGCCCTTAGAAACAGTAGTCTTGGGATTTTGCAGTCAGAATCTGTTCTTAGAGTTCTTCTAGATTCTAGGACATAAGATCAACACAGGATTCGCCAATAGCAAGGGTTAAGGAAGTGGTAGAGTTATTTTTGGGAAGTGGCAAATAGATTAAAGAACCATGGAAAGCTTGCTTTCTTATTTTCACACCTGGGTGAAGGAGAAAGTGTGGACTTCATTCAATGAAGTTGAGGAAAACTTCCCAGGAGATGAGATAGTAGGAGCTGATTGAGCAAGAGAAGGAGAGAGAAATCAAAGAGAGGCCAGCCAAGGCATTGAGATATGGTGGTGGCCCTGAGCCCATCTGCCTCATCCATCTTAGATTCCAGCCCAGCCAAGATACTGGTGTTCCAAGCCAAGTGCAGAGATTAATGGAGCGTAAAACTTAATCCCAAGCCTAGTGAAAATCATAGCTATGTAAAGACCTAACATTTCCCTGTGCAATTCAGACAGAAGCCAAAGTCTAATCCAAGTCTAACCCTAGAGCCCTCTCCATAATCCATATTAAAGCTCTTTCAGGCCCAGAACCCATTGGCACAGTAGCTCTGAATTCAGTATTGCCTAAAGTCCATAACCAGGGCCTAAATCCCAAGCCCATTTCAGGATGAGGAACAAAACAAGAAGCCAAAGTACTTGAGTAACTGAAATCCATTGCCCTTTGATGATTACCTGGATCCAGAACCCTCTGACCCAACATTCCTCTACTGAGAAGAAATCGCACCTTGGAAGTCCATGAGTGACTAGTCTCATAGCACCAAAAACACCCTATTCCACATGGACTTCCAGTTCTCTGGGGACAGAGACTATCTTACAGTCAACTAGGAAATTCTAAGCCTAGCACAGGGTCTGACATAGTAAATGTCTGCTCAATGACTACATGGAAAACATGGAGTCGATTAAGAAGGTGGTCTTTGGAGTCCATTGGACCTTGGTGAGAATTCCTACCCTGCCACTTTTTTTTTTTTTGAGATGGAGTTTCGCAATTGTTGCCCAGGCTGGAGTGCAATGGCACAATCTTGGCTCACTGCAACCACTGCCTCCCAGGTACAAGTGATTCTCCTGTCTCAGCCTCCCAAGTAGCTTGGATTATAGGCATGTGCCACCACACCCGGTTTTTGTTTTTTTTTTTTTTGTATTTAGTAGAGACGGGGTTTCACTGTCTTTCATGAACTCCTGACCTCAGGTGATCCACCCGCCTCAGCCTCCCAAAGTGCTGGGATTACAGGCATGTACCAC
>NW_012103365.1:1261471-1262984 GCF_000951045.1 Mandrillus leucophaeus
TACAAAAAACAAGCTCTCCCATTTCCCCTTAGTATGAGACAAAAGGATCAAACAAAGACGCATTAAAAAAAAAAAAAAAAAAAAAAAAAAAGAAACAGGAAAGAACAAGATCTCCCTCAGTAAATGTGTCCAGGAAAGAAAAATTATAGAGGAAAAGGAAAAAAGTAAGAGAAGATTCAGGAGTTTAAAATGAGATTGTGCTAAAAGGTTCTTCTTAGATGTAAGCCAAGAAAAATGAAAAAACTTTTTATAATTATTCCTGCTCCAAATTTTCTTGAGACTTGAGAAGATTACGCTTGTAAAAAGGGAATGGTTAAGACATATTGTTTTCGGCCAAAAGAAGGTGTAGGGTAGGTGAAAAGGACAAGCTTTGGAGTTAGACAAGCTGAGTTCAAATTTTGGCTCTGCCATTTTTTAGCTATGTGAGTTTGATCGGGTAAACTTTTCCTATGCCTCAGTTTCCTTAGCTGTTAAAAGGACTGGCGATAATAGTTCCTACCTCACAGACTGCTAGGGGATATGAAATGTGACAATATATACCAAGTCATATGTGGCAAAGCAGTCATTAGTGGTACATATTATTTTGCTATAAAAATAAAATTGCTGGCCAGGCGCGGTGGCTTATACCTGTAATCCCAGCACTTTGGGAGGCCGAGGCTGGTAGATCATGAGGTCAGGAGTTCGAGACCAGCCTAGCCAACATGGCGAAACCCTGTCTCTACTAAAAATACAAAAGAAATTAGCCGGGCGTGGTGGCACATGCCTATAATCCCAGCTCCTTGGGAGGCTGAGGCAGGAGAATGGCAGGAACCTGGGAGGTGGAGGGTGCAGTGAGCCGAGATCGTGCCATTGCACTCCAGTCTGGACGACAAGAGCAAGACTCTGTCTCAAAAAACAAAAACAAAACCAAAACCAAAACAAAAATTGCCAAATTTTAAAATGCAATGGACAATCTTTGTTTGCTAAAGGGTAAATCTAACCTCTATGTTTATCTCTATTCCGTCCCCAAATGCCAGTGAAAGGATAGAAATTTTAAAACTGTAGAAAATCTGGAAAAGAAGAGAAAGGTACTACCAGTAGACAAGAAGCTCTCGGGAATTCTTGGAAGACATGAAGTGACACTGTTAAGCTGACAGAAAACCCCATCCGGGCTGAGCGCTCCCTACTCTGCAATAGAATCCATGGCAAGACGGCAGTCGCCCAGGGCTCCTTGGTGTTTCTCCCCTCCCAGGAAGCAGTGCTGTCTGCAGAGGAGGAAAGGAGAGTCGAAGTTGCTGACTCAGGAATTGATAAAGAATGGAATAAGCTCTTTAAAGAATTTTAGAAAGTATTTATTTGGATCCACGATGTATGTTGATTTATTTTTTCTTTTTTTTTTTTTTTTTGAGACGGAGTCTCGCTCTGTTGCCCAGGCTGGAGTGCAGTGGCGCGATCTCGGCTCACTGCATGCTCCGCCTCCCGGGTTCACGCCATTCTCCTGTCTCAGCCTCCGGAGTAGCTGGGACCACAGGCG
>NW_012103365.1:1265454-1276868 GCF_000951045.1 Mandrillus leucophaeus
CACTGCCTCCCAGGTACAAGTGATTCTCCTGTCTCAGCCTCCCAAGTAGCTTGGATTATAGGCATGTGCCACCACACCCGGTTTTTGTTTTTTTTTTTTTTGTATTTAGTAGAGACGGGGTTTCACTGTCTTTCATGAACTCCTGACCTCAGGTGATCCACCCGCCTCAGCCTCCCAAAGTGCTGGGATTACAGGCATGTACCACTGTGCCCAGCCCCTACTCTGCCACTTTTAAGCTGTGTGACCTTGAGTTTGTCCCTTCCCTCCCTCAGCTGTGAAATGGTGTTCATGGGGATAGCTGCAAAGAGAAAACGGAAGAATGACTCTAGACTACCTGGCACAGAATGTTGGTTTCCTTTTTGTTTCTCCAAGGGCAATGTCTCCGAGGATGGTATTGGATAATATCTATTTTTTTTCCATCCATCACTGAGTGCAGACTCCTCAGAGGGTTTCGGATTCCCAGAGTCCTTGTGACCTGCTAAACGTACTCTTTCATCCTGCTGTCTAATATTCCATCGTGCGTCTTCCCAGGATGGAGTCTCCAGAGCCTTCTGTACTTGTCATCTATTACCACAGTAGTGCCATGTAATAAACAATCACAGAACTCCAGTGGTATACAACAATCAACATTTATTCTTGTTCATGAATCCCTGGGTTGCTGACCGGGGCCACCATCGGCTGATCTCTTGTATCTGCATCAGCGGAGGTCCTCAGCTCCATTCCCTAGGGTTTCTTGTCCTCCAGCAGGCTAGCCCGGGCTAGTTCACATGGCCATGGCAGGGCTCGCACAGAGTGAATGGAAGCCCAGAAGAGCCCGGGAGGCCTGGGCTCAGAACTGGCACACCCTCACTTCCATAGCAAGTTTCAAGGCCAGCTCAATTTCAAGCCAGCAAGTTTCATAGGCAGCCCAATTTCAAGGGGTGAGGACATAAACTCTGCCTCTTTTTTGATTGTTTATTTGTTTTAGAGAGAGGGTCTCGCAGGCTGGAGTGCAGTGACATCATCATATCTCACTGCAGCCTTGAACTCCTGGGTTCAAGGGATCCTCCTGCCTTAGACTCCTGAGTAGCTGAGACTATGGTGCACACTATTATGTCCCGCTATTTTTTTTTTTTTAATTTTTGTAGAGATTGGGTCTTGCTATGTTGTCCAAACTGGTCTCAAATTCCTGGCCTCAAGCAATCCTCCCACCTCAGCCTTCCAAAGTGCTGGGATTATAGGTGTGACCCACTGTACCTGGCCAAACCCTACTTCTTGATGGGAGAAGTTCAGAGTTCCATGGCATAGGAAAAGGATTCAGAGAAGGAAAGAATTGTGACAAATTTTAGCAAGCAATCTACTGTTTCTTCTTTCTCCTCCTTGAGTTTCTTTGGTTTTGAGAAGGTAAATAAGACACTGGAAAGAATGACATGCTTGAACTAGAGACAGAAGCATTTGCATTGTAACCCCAGCCCTACCACATGTGTTACTCAACCTTTCTTAACCTCAATTTTCTTGTCTGTAAAGTGGCGTCAAACATAAGAACTGCTGACCTCCTCTCTTATCCCCTTTACTCCTTTGGGACATGTCCAACTCTCTGGTGTTAGTAAAGGCAGGAAGAAAATTTTAAGCAGTAGATTGTCAAAATCACTGCCTGGTGGTGCCCTGAGAAGCAAGGATTGACTCTAGGCTGTGCATCTCAGATTCCAGGTCAACCATGATCCCAGTGTTCAAAGCTAAGTACAAGGCCACAGAGCACCAGGAAGATCGTCTTTCACCATTTCCTGTGAACACATTTCTCCAGGAGGCTATGCCATTGTTGAAAAGGATTAGTCAATGGGGATAAGCAAGTTCATTATTTATTTCCATCCCATTTTTTCCCTAAAGTTTGTGGGAGATGCCAAAGATACATGCCATGCCAATTTATCTCAAGGTAACTTTTATATATAACCCAAATGTTTTCCCTCCTGCCCTCCTTTCCCATCTCCGTCCTCCCAAGATGGCATTCACTAGGCATACACAGTTCTTTCTTGACTTCCTGTTTATTTCCTTTTCACTTTCTCATTATAATATTATCCTAAAGTGAGGATCCTATTACTGGGGCAACCAGAAATGATGCCTGTGTGGATTCTGCCTTTACTGAGACCTCGGTTTTACTGGGTTAAAATCCAGGACTCAGAAACAGAAAGTCAAATATTGCATCTTCTCAGCTAGTGTGTGCACATGAACAGAGAGCATGGAATGATAGACATTGGAGACTCAGAAGAGTAGGAATGTGGGAGGGGCTGAGGGATGATAGACATTGGAGACTCAGAAGAGTGAGAATGTGGGAGGGGCTGAGGGATGATAGACATTGGAGACTCGGAAGAGTGAGAATGTGGGAGGGGCTGAGGGATGATAAATTACTTAGTTGGTACAAAGTACTCTATTCAGGTGATGGTTACACTAGAATCCCAGACTTCACCACTTATAATATATCCATGTAACAAAACTGCACTTCTCCCTAAATTCATACAAATTTAAAAAATAAGAAAAACACATTTAAAATCCACTCTTGCTGTCAAAGAACAAAAAAGCATCCCACAATTCTGCCTACCCTTGTTCCTTATTTTGTCTTTCTACAAATAAGACTAAATCGACCTCTATGATTTCTCCTGAACATGCTCACATAATTCATTTTACTTTCATTCAGCAGCCACAATACCTTATCTCCTCCTCTAAGCGGACTCGCCTCTGATCAATACTGCCCACTCAAAACCTACCTTGTGGGGTTGGTGTGAGGTTAAATGGATAATGCATTTAAACTCTTCGTATGGTCCTCAGCATACAGTAAGCAACTCAGTAAAGGTTAACTACAGTATTCCCATTAACATTAATACTAATGTTAATATTAGTATGTTATCACCCTCACTGGAATGTTTTCGTTGTTCTTATTTCAATACCCTTTGTCCTATTTTCAAGACAAAAAGCCTCCTCTCACCCCATAATTTTCTATAATTCTCCCCTCTCGGTAGATGCCCCTCACCTCTGACCAGGTTAACCAGGTCAAGGGACTGTTACTAACTAATCTGGCAAAGAGGCTTCTGGGGCAAGTCCAGGGAGGAAGAGAGGAGACTTTCATGGTTTGAATGTTTGTCCCCTCCAAAACTCACGTTGAAATTTAATACCCAATGTGGCAGTATTGAGGGGTGGGGCTTTTAAGAGGTGATTGGATCATGAGGGCTCTGTCTCATGAATGGATTGACCCTTTCATGGATCAGTGGGTTAACAGATTAATGGATTATCATGAGAAGAGAAATGGTGGCTTTAAGAGGAAGAGACCAGGAGTTCAAGACCAATCTGGGCAACATAGGGAGACCCCGTCTCTACAAAAAAATTTTTTTTATTAGTGAGGTGTGGGGATGTGTCCCTGTAGTCCCACCTACTCAGGAGTTGGAAGCGAGAGGATTGCTTGAGCCGGGGAGTTTGAGGCTGCAGTGAGCTATGATCAAGCCACTGCACTCCAGCCTGGGTGACAGAGCAAGACCATGTCTCTACACAAAGGCATAAGAATGATATAATGGACTTTAGGGACTTGGGAGAAAGGGTGGGAGGGGAGTAAGATAAAAGACAACACGTTGGATACAGTGTACACGGCTCAGTTGAAGGTGCACCAAAATCTCAGAAATCACCACTAAAGAACTTATTCATGTAACCAAACACCACCTGTTCACCAAAAACCTATTGAAATTTTTAAAAAGACCCTGTCTCTTAAGAAGAAGAAAAGAAAAGAAAGAAAGTAAAAGAGAGGAAGAAGGACCCGAACTAGCACACTCAGCCACCTCTCCATGTGATGTTCTGTGCTGCCTGGGGACTCTACACAGTCCCCACCAGCAAGAAGGCCCTCACCAGATGCAGCACCCTCCACCTTGGACTTCTCAGCCTCCATAACTGTTAAGAAATATATTTCTTTTCTTTATAAATTACTCAGTTTCAGGTATTATGTTACAAGCAAAAGAAAACAGACTAATACAAGACCTCACCCCATACTTTGTCTATTGACTCTTGACCCAAGCAGAGGCCAGTGCCATATGGAACAGGTAGTGCCAGGGAGGTACTTGTGGGTTTTCCTTCAGAACTAAGTTGAGGAGCCCAGCAGCTGGTAGGAAAGGAATATGACACAAACGCTCTGCTGGAAAAGCTATAAATAGGGAAAGTCAATGGAGTGGAAAAGAAAGCATTTAACAGCTAAGTGTTCTTTGCAACAGCAGGCTCACACCTCATTTTATCAGACATTATTTACACAAAAGAAGGTGTGATCATGCTTATGGCATCATTAGGCATGGATTACTTCCTTAACCATGAATACAGAGCCAGGGGAAGCAACTCCTGGAGAACTCCTCAAGGACACCCTGGAAAGCAAGTATGAGAGGCCTGGCCACCCCCTTAGTCAACCGGAAACTCTGTCATTGTGCCCCATCTATTGCTTCCTCTCTCATTTAGTTCTCATCCCTCCAACAATAAACACAGAGTGGATGGGAATCTCTGTCTCAAAAGTGTAGGGTGCAAGAATGGTCACATCTCCTTATAAAAAACAAACAAACAAACAAAACAGCCAAATTTCCCATTCTGAACCTTGTAGCACTAGCAGGAACTTCAGCCGCTGTCTCTTAGAGTGGCCCTCAGCTCAATGCATCTGTACTGCCAAAGATCCAGGATCTTATCCAGTGCCAAGGCATGGAGTGTGAGATCTATGGTGTCAATTACCCCGAGAGTTCCATTCATCTGTGTGGTACCTTCAGCTCCAAGTTCTGCATGCTGCTTTCACCCCAGACACGGGACCCAAGGATCTCTGGCAAGGCTAGGGATCCAGGTCCCTGTGGTCTTATGTCCATGGACACATCATGTACCATTTTTCCCTGGGGGCTTTCTGCCTGCCTATTTCTCTGGGAACCCACTGGATTCTCTCTCTTACCCCAGCCCAGAGGACATCTCTTTTTCTTAATCTCAGGGAAGTCCCTCTCTCTCTCCTTTCTGAGTCATCTAAGCCATTCCACCTCCTCCCACAAACCTATCCTCACATGTTTAAGTTTTCAGCAACAAAGACAGAAATCTCGGGGGATACTTCTGCCTTTAGTCCTGACACATTCCTCCCTTAAAGCAATCAACCACCAAGCCAGCCACCTGCCTGTATGGAAGGAAGGAAAAGAGAGAAAATACAAATTAATGTCTCACAACAGTATCCAAGCAGTACCACTTAAGAAATTCTGATTATATATTCTATCTTCCCAGACAGTCTGTCTTTCTAGGAACACACTTAAGGCTATACATTCTGAGTGTTGATAGCCTGTTTTAAAAAAGCCTTGAAGATATTCACTCGCCCACCAGCTCCTTGCTGGGTCAGCTTGGAGTGTGTAAAGTGGTTCAGGGAGAGGGCAGATGAATGAGTTTTTGGGAGCTCAGATAGAGCTGGGAAGGATCCTGGTAAACTGACCTTGTCCTGCAGTTTGTGTCTCAAGTCATTTTCTCTGGGATGCGAGGAACCCCTCTGAAGAACAAAATCACCATGTTGCATATACTGAAACACAACCACAGCACAGTGACGACATGAAGCCATTGCCTACTTTGTTTTCCATTTAGTCACCAAATGGAAGAAAGTTAGTGGTTGCCTACTGCATATCCAGATCTCTGCTGGAACCTGGGGGAGTGCCAAGTTGTCATTCATTTTTAAATTTATTTGATACTTTTTCATTTATTCAATTGATTATGACAAGTGCTATTCTAGGCTAGAGGGATATCGCAGAAAACAAGATAGCCAAAGTGTCTTCTGGGCATAACCTTTTGGAGTAGAGGACGTTGGATAAATAAATAGGCAAATAAATTGATGACATAAAGAAAAGAAAAGAAGGGTAGGGGGATACAGAAGGATGAGGCGCTGTGTTTTACATAGGCCGATCATGGAAAGTCTCTCTGATGAGGTGACATTAAGCAGAGATCAAGATGACAAGAAGAATGGGAAGGTAATAACATTTTGGGCAGAGAGAGTAGCAAGTGGGATCGCGCTGGATGAATGAATGAGTAACTGAAAGGAAGCCCGTATGGCTGAGCGGCAAGTCCTGAGGACAGGAGGGTAGGAGATGAGGTCAATGAGACATGAAAGGGCTGGAAACTGTAGAGCCTCTAGTCATTGCAGGAACTCTGACTCTCTTCTTAGTGCCATGAGAAACCATGAGAGAGTTTTAATCAGAAGAGTAACGTGATTTGTTTCAGAAAGATCTCTCAGACTCAGGTGTGCAAAATGGATTGTAGGGGGAGAGATGAGCATGTGACCAAGGCCATTTGGGAGGCTGGGGCAGTGGTGCAGGCAGGAAATGATAGTGGCTTGGATCAGGGTGTGGGCAGCAGAGATGGAGAGAAAGGGACACATTCAGTATGTATTTTGGAGTTGGAGATGGCAGGTCAAGCTGAAGCATAGGATGTTGAGGAGGAGGGAAAGAAAGGAACCAAGCATATTTAAGACATTGTCACTATTGTAGAGAAATCCACAGTAGATTACAAAAGACCCCTCCCCATACCCAGGCAAAGTAGAAGTCAAAGTCTCATCTATTTCACACTCACATATCTTTATTATTATCAGCCTCCAGTCATTGCTTGAAAAAACTTCTGAAATCCTTTATTTTCTATCAAATGCCAAGGACCAGTTTCTTATTACCTGGCCTTGGAACTTTCTAGAAAGATGTATGTTTACACTCCCTGGTTGCCTGCTCATGACAATCAAGAGCTTAGATTTCCACCCAGGTGGTCTCATGGGCTGGAAAAGACTTCCACCAAACTGGGATCTCGTTGGGTTTGAGGAAAAGCAGCCTCAGTAGTGGAAGGGATAGTGGTTGAATTTCAACTCCAACATCCCAATGACACCAGCCTCTGCGCAAATGCCTCCCAGTGATGAGGTGCTCATTACCTCCAAATGGCTTTAATCACTTTGACTACTAGCTCAATTTCCCTGATGAAAACTGTTCTTTGAACCAAATATGAGAGCTCATATATCTCCTACTTGAACTTATTTTTCTTCAATGTAAAAGGAGTTGGAAGAAGATCAGAAATTGAGGTCTTGAGAAGAAACAGAGATTGAATATTCCCTAGACAGTGTCTTCCATTCTCTCAGTTTTGCTTCATTTACTAGATGACCCTTTTTGATGGAAGAGGAGAATAAGCCCCTATACATGCAGTGATGACAAGGTGCATTATTCAGCATAAGTCAGCTGCCGTAACAAACAATCCCAACATCCTAATAACAATAAAACTTCATGTCTATCTTGCTTAAACTACAGTCTGTGGCAGGGTAAAGATGGCCATTCTTTCTGTTGAGAGGGGAGATCCTTTTCCCTTTCCTGGAATCTGGGTTGGCCTCTATGATTGATTTGATCAATGAACTTTGGCAGAAGAGATGCTGTGCCCCTTTTAGGCCTTTGAGAGAGGTCAGACAGCCTCTGCTGGCACTCTTGAGGGAATGCTTTCCCCATGTGAGAAGTCAGATTACCCTGAAATTGCCATATTGTGAGGAAGCTGAAGCCAGTCACAAGAAAAGCCACGTGAAAAGAAAGTGAATGAGAGGAAGAGAGGTACTGGCTGGCACCCAGCTGTTTCAGCCATCTCAGCCCAACTACCACACATATGATGGGAGAAGCCATCTAGGACATTCCAGTCCACATCTCTGTGCCTACCTCCCTCATCCTAGCTCAAGCTTCAAGTAACCCCCAACACCATCTTTCTTGGCTATCACCCAGATAAAATGGCCCCAGCTTCTGTGAGCAGAAATTCAGACAACAGAGGCCTCATGAGAATAGCATGGGCTTCTTTAGCTTTGTAAAGACAACATCTTCACACGTGTGTGTGTGTGTGTGTATGTATGTGTGTGTGTGTGTGGTGTTAATATGTGCAGGATGTCTAGAGGTCAGAGGTAACCCCAGCAAAGCCCCAGGTAAACATGATACACAAACCTGTTGTATTTTTTTCAAAATTGCTCAATTTTATTTTATTTTTGCCCAGGGCTTTATTCAAAATTTCTTTCTTATAGACACTTTGGTTGCTTTTACAACCAAATTATTATATTAGCCATGGGTAATTCACTTCCCAATTAGTCTCTGTTGCTCACATTAACAATTCTTACCATTTAGTTACTGAGTTCTACTGGGTGCATTGCAGTGACTAGCTACAGAGCGTGCTGTTAAGACCCAAACTCAAAAATCCAAATTGTCTAGGTTTCAATTCAGGCCACGCCACTTATTACCTGCAGGACCTTGAGCAAGTTACTTGACTTCTCTGGTTCTCAGTTCTTCATCTGGAAATGTGGATAATAAGACTATCTACTTCATAGAGTTACTGTGGGGATTAAATGAATTAATATATATCAAGCACTTAGTACAGTGTCTGGCACAAATATTAACTGCTATCGACAATGTGAATGTGACCAGCGAGGATGAGGTGCTGAGTTGTGATTGGTTGAACTGGCTTGGAATCTGATAGGTCCTAGTGTCCATGAGTGATGGTGGTTCTTAGATTGGGTTCCCTAGGAGCCTCAAAATAAGGATTCATCTGAAGGTAATTTACTAGGCATGCTCTTAGGAAAAGCCTGCAGGGGAGTAGAAAGTAGGACTGGGAAGGGAAGGAATGAAGTCAGGGTGTGGCACCAAGCACAGTAGATTCTGTTTATGCAGCAGAACCTAATCCTAACAAAACAATGATGCACGGTCACAGCTCTGTGAACTCCACTGTATCTGTATTAGTTTGTTTTCTTGCTGCTGATAGAGACATACCTGAGACTGGGTAATTTATAAAGAAAAAGAGGTTTAATGGACTCAGAGCTCCACGTGGCGGGGGAGGCCTCACAATCATGGCAGAAGGTGAAGGGCATGTCTTACGTGGCAGCAGGCAAGAGACAATGACAGCCAAGCAAAAAGGGTTTTCCCTTATAAGACCATCAGCTCTCATGAGACTTATTCACTACCATGAGAACAGTATGGGGAAAACCACCCCCATGATTCAACTATCTCCCACTAGGTCCCTCCCACAACACGTGGGAATTATGGGCGCTACAATTCAAGATGAGATTTGGGTGGGGACACAGTCAAACCATATCAATATTTCAACTTCGCTATGTCTTAATGTTACTCTAGCTAACTTTTATTGAGCAAATGTCATGGGCCAGGCTCCGTGCTAAGTGATTTACATACATTATCTCATCTAATTTCCCCAACCCGATGAGCTATTACATAATACATCCTAACAGGTAAACGATACATCAATGTTTTCATTTGTTTTATGTAACTATCTAATGATGTTGAGTTTATTAGATTCTGCTGATGAAGTATCCCCAGACACACTGTCATCCTCTAAATAATGCTGAGAAGACATGCACATTTATACACTGGCCAACACACACTTCTCTAGTGCAATGAAAGCTGAACCGCAGTGATGTGCAATTGCAGATTCTTCATACTTGAATGAGGCTAGAAACGTGTAATTGTAATGAAGTTTGATGCCCGTGATTTGGCAAGGCCCAAGGCCAGCGATGCCCTGAAGGTTTCACACTGTGCAGTAACTGGTCAGAGTGTGGAGCACCACACTGAGGCGATCTAGACTTAGCAGGAAAGACTGTGTGCATCGATTAGTCCTCTGCATGGCTTAGGATCGGCAGCAAACTGTGTGTGCCAATCCTGTAACAGCGACAACTCGAGGAAGTTACTTTATAATTCCATTTTGCAGATGAGGAAACTGAGGCCCAAAGAAATAATGTTCCTAAAGTCACAGTTAGTAAGAGGCAAAGCTTGAATCACCCCTAAGTGTGTTGAGTGCAGCGCTGATGCTGGCAGCTCTCATGGTATTATGACAGCACCCCCTAATGTGACACCAGCCCCTGTCTGGACGTTCAGCAGAAAGGGGATAATAAGGGCTGCTTCTGGCGGAGTTGCAGCTCCAGAATCCAAGTTCCACTCTTCTGAGCCCATCCTCCAAACACTCCCACCCACCCTAGGAGTTCCTAGGATCTGGGGGTTCCAGGTGGAGTCTCTCCTCCTTCCCCAGCAATCCGCGGGACTGGGAGGACTTGTCGTGGCCTGGCTTCCAGAGGACGCCTTTTGGCATGGCCAAGCCCCAGTGGACCCTCCACCCCGACCGCACTGCACTCAGGGTTGTGCCGGTCCAGCGCTCCAGCCCTGTCCCCCACCCCGCCGGGTGAGGATTGATCCCGGCGCTTCCCGCAGCTACCTCTGCCGAGAGATGCAATTTACCACCAGCTCGGAGGTCACCGTGGAGGAACTCGGCCGCTCGCAGGCGCTTTTCTGCCGCTGCAAAAACCACTGAAAGGGCCACTTTGTGAGCCGCAGCGCTGCTTTCACCATCAGAGGAGCCGCCATGGGTCCGCAAGCCCTGGAGCCGCCTTGCGACTCCCCAGTAGGCTCGAAACCCCAGAAATCTCGGCTGCACCCCGCTCCGCGCATTCAGGAGAGGCTGTGCCAGGACTGGTGCACAGAGCGCAGCCTGCACGCGCGCCCCATGGCGCAGGGAGGGGAGGAAGACGCCACAGAGACCTGCCCTAATCCCACACTCGTCATCCCTAAGCTGCCTGCACCCCTGCTTTGGGCCGGGCATGCCCGAGCGACTCACTCCCCTTTCGATCGTATTAATAGCAGCTCTGTGAGGGAGCAGGTACTGTTACTACCTTGACCATTTCTCAGAGGGCAAAACTGAGGCTCTGGGAAGTTAAATGACTTTCCGGAGGTTTCTCAGCTGGAAGGAGCAAAAACCTGGATTTAAACTCGAATAGTCCAAAACCAATGGTTTTCATGTAATCACCGGGTGACTCCACAGCACCCACAGTTTGATAAAGATAAAGTCACGATTTCAGCCTCAAAAGCCAACTGCACAGGGATCATGCGCCACGTGGTTTAACAGCAACAAAGGTGACAGATCCTTGGCCATAAGCCCTTCCCATTCTGGTCGCCTGTTCAACTGCGCCACCTACAGGGTGAGTCTGCTCACTGTTTCTTTGGAGCCTCACGGAGTTCGTTCATTCGTTTGTTCATTCGTTCATTCATTCATTCATTTGACGTGTCATTCCACAGACATTTATTAATGTCTGCTCTGGGCCAGGAGCACGGAACTGGGCAGGATGCTGGAGTACAAAAGATGTCTATAGTCTAGCACAGGAGACAGACACTTAAACTATCGTAATACAGGATCAACTGATAGTGAAAAGGGAGAGAAGGAAGGAGGGCTGCCTGGAGGAGGAGCCTTTACAGTTAAGATCTGAAGGATGAGTAGAAGTTATCCAGGCAAAGCATGGTCAGGAAATGTGTACCAGGGCCAGGCACAGTGGCTCACGCCT
Organism: Mandrillus leucophaeus; assembly: GCF_000951045.1. Lineage (NCBI taxonomy): Eukaryota > Metazoa > Chordata > Mammalia > Primates > Cercopithecidae > Mandrillus > Mandrillus leucophaeus. The sequence continues at coordinate 1,276,799 of NW_012103365.1, forward strand.
GTAATCCCAGCACTTTCAGAGGCCAAGGCAGGAGGATGATTTGATGCCAGGAGTTCCAGACCAGACTGGG
>NW_012103365.1:1278163-1316905 GCF_000951045.1 Mandrillus leucophaeus
GGGAGGGAAGGAAGGAAGGAAGGAAGGAAGGAAGGAGAAATACGCTCCAGGCAGAGGGAACAGCATGCATGAAGACCCCAGGGTGAGCACAAGCACAGCACAGACTCTCAGTCATCAGTTACAAGAGGAACCAAGCCAAGCTCCACATGACTGACACACAAAGGAAGAGATGCCAACTGGTGGCTTCCATGTTTTCTGTATCTCACTGCCTCCATTCTTTGAGATGGCAAATTGAGGTTGTCTCAGCCTTATGCAAAGCATAATGCAAGTATTGCTTTGAGGCAATGGTGCAATCGTAGCTCACTATAACCTCAAAACACCCTTCCGTCTACACAGGAAAACCTGAGCCCCCTCTGGAGAGAGGAAGAGTGGTAAGAGGTGGGGGGGGAGGGGAGCAGCTCATAATGGGTCTTGCAAGCAGGTTAGTTCATTTGGCCTTTTTTGAGCAAATGGCAAATGGCAAATCATTAAATGTGTGGTGATAGGAGACCAGACCAGCTTCTCCTTCTCACTGGAGAACTCTGGGAACAGAGTGACTGCTTGGCTGCCTTTAGGTTCCTAGGAAGCCTGTACCAACAAATGTGTGCTTCTCAGTTTGGAAACTTGGACCAAAGCAGACTTGGACCGCTCACTGCTTGACAGCCAGTAAGTTGAGAGACAAGTAGTTAGAGCCCCAACCATCTCCAGCTGCCTCATAAGCCCCCTTCTCCTAATAGAGACCAAGGGGCCCCTGCAGCAGAGATCCCCCAACTTCCTCCTCTCTGCAACCAGATTCTTGAGCATCTTCCTGCTCTCCTTCCAGACCTCATCTCCACTCCAGGAGAAGCATCTCCTCTTTTCCTTTGAGTCTAACTTCTCCACCCTGTCTTGCAAGACTGACTTCCACCTATTGTCCCATCTCTCTTGAGTCTTCAATATTTTTTCATCCTCCCCCTGCCAATGGGCATACTTAAGTTTCCAGAACTAAACAAACAACTCTTTTCTTCATCCTGGCCACCGTCTCTCCTTTTCTCTCTCCTTCTCTCTACTGTCGCACTTTTCCCCACAAAAGCAACCTCTGTTCATGGCCCTGCTTCCTCATTCTAGGGAAGTTTGTTTAACATCAACTCCTTAAGCATTCCCTATCTGCCAGTTCCGCGTCACTTTGTATACATCGAGCTCATTCATTTCTAATACAACCATGTGAATTCTGATCATCCTCATTTTATAGATGGGGAAACTGAGGCCCATGTGAGGGACAATGAAGTCAATTGCTTAGTCATACTTCTGGCTCCAAAACCTGCCTCTAGCCACTCTGCTCCACTGCCCTAATGAGCCTCCTATGAGAGTAGCCACCTGTCATTCCTTGATGTATCCCTAGTATATTTGAGGCACTCAGTAAATATTTAGTGACTGAATGAATGTTCAAATACTTTAATGACTTTTTGCCAGCTTGTCTAGAGGCCTTTCCTGCAAAGTTTTATAATTTAGTCATAAATACATTTGGTTGTAAGGTTATATGTATCGTGTCTCATGATCCCGAAATTACTTTATGAATTAAGTATCTTGAAAAATAGAGTGGAATTCAATACAATTCTGAATCCATGTGCCACACGTCTTCATCCTTGCTGTCAAAATGCCAGTGCCTTCTTAAACAGGGTGAGAACATTGACTACATACTAATTTGGTTTAGCTCATGAAGTGTACTCAGACACGCATAGTACCAAACAAAAAAAAATCAAGGAGACAAAAATAATCAAAAGGGATGAATTTAGTAAATCCTGTACAAAATGCTGCAGGCCTGAAAATATTTATTGGAAGAAATATACACGTTCAAGAAAGGTTATTCAGCAGACAGAAGAGAGAAAAGGCACCACAATGATAAAGTGGTACAAATTTGGGAAAATGTTTCATAGAAATAAAAAATTGTTTGAAATTCCTTCAGGCAAAATGAAGAAAATATCCTTTCATTTATATGACCAGGAAACCAAGTGACTGGCTGTAGATAAATGAGCTAGTGTCAATCAGAATGGGTTAAGTACTGCTGCAGGAACAATCTCAAATCTTAGTGAATTGACACAGTGAATGTTATTTCTTGTTCATTTCACATTTCCAGCACAGGTTGATATCTGCTCCATGTTATCTTAATTCCAGGACTCAGGTTGATAGCATATTCTCTACTTAGAATATTACTAAGAGAGGCTGGACTTGGTGCCTCACACCTGTAATCCCAGCACTTTGGGAGGCTAAGGCAGGAGGATCACGAGGTCAGGAGTTCAAGACCAGCCTGGCCAACATAGTGAAACCACATCTCTACTAAAAATACAAAAAAATCAGCCAGGCATGGTGGTGCATGCCTATAGTCCCAGCTACTAGGGAGGCTGAGGCAGAAGAATCACTTGAACCTGGGAAGCAGAGGCTGCAGTGAGCTGAGATCAAGCCATTGCACTCCAGCCTGGGCGACAAAGTGAGACTCCATCTCAAAAAAAAAAAAAAAGAATATTACTAAGAGGTTCTGTTTACTAGCTTTAAATGGTTCTGCTTAGAAGTGACACAAGTCATTTCTGCTTACATTTAATTGACCAAAACAAGTTTCATAGCTAAACAGGAAGGAGTGGTCTCCTGGCAGTCTCTGCAATATTGTTCTCCACCTTTCTGCCACAATCCTGAACGCGGACACACCTGCCTTCTCCTACCCTCCCCCATCGGCCTTTGTGATGCTACCCTGTCTTGCTATGTCCATCTTTGCACCAAGACTTCTGGGTCTTGGAGGCTGGCCTCTCTTCCTCCTCCTTTACCCCGAAGCTGGCTTCTCAGCTTTCTGCTGTCCTTGCCCAGAGGTGATATGTAAGCCATATCCAGCAAAAAAGATGTGTTTTGTTTAGCCCATACAGGTTTACCCATATTGTTTGTCATTTGTTTCCAATATTTAAAAACCACACTGAATGTTCTTCTGCAATTAATTGGAGGATCTGTCCACACTGGACCACATTCCTTTGTGGACACAGCTAGCTCAGCTGAGTAAAGCTGGCCCCGTAGAGGAAGCAGGTGCTTGCATCTCTCCCTGGGCCCACCTGGTCCACTGATGCTGCTTATGTTACTGAATCAGCCACCTGGGAGCTCCAGATTTTCCCCCCGGGAAAGGGGAATCTCCTTAATTTAGTTTGTATCTACATGCAAATGACAATTTAAATCACAGTGTAGTCACGATCTCTTACCTGCATTTCAAGCCTGCGTTTCTAACATCTATTAATCCTTCCTGCTCCCGAGACCATTTCGACGTGGCTCATGATTCTGTCATGTTCAAAACTATGGGCCTCAGATGAGTTACTTAATCTCTATAACTCCTTAACTCATATGTAAAAATAAAAAAACAAAGTTTCTGTAAGACATATGAACTTCATGACCCCCTGATAGGATGCACTGAGATGAACACAACCTCATGTTGGTGGTATGCTTGTCTAAAATGCATAACCACAATTTAATCATGAGAAAACATCAGACAAACCCAGATTGAGAGACATCCTTTGAAATAACTGACCAGTGCTCATCAAAAGTATCAAAGTCATGAAAGACAAGAAATGGCACAGCCTGGAGGAAACCAAGGAGACATTAAATGCAATGTGGGCCAGGTGCGGTGGCTCATGCCTATAATCCCAGTACTTTGGGAGGCCGAGGTGGGTGGATCATTTGAGGTCAGGAGTTGGAGACCAGCCTGCCCAATATGGTGAAATCCTGTCTCTACTAAAAATACAAAAAATTAGTCGGGCATGGTGGCTCACGCCTGTAATGCCAGCTACTCGGGAGGCTGACGCGGGAGAATCGCTTGAACCCGCGAGGCGGAGGTTGTAGTGAGCCGAGATCGCACCACTGCACTCTAGCCTGGGCGACAGAGTGAGACTCCATCTGAAAAATTAAAAAAATAAAATAAAATAAAACAAATGCAATGTGGGATCCTGGACTGGATCTTGGAACAGGAAACAAACATTAGGGGAATTGTTGGTGAAATTTTAGGAAGCACTATTACAATTGGGACAATTCTCTTAAGTAAGCGACTTAGCTGTTTCATAATTTCTTAATATTAATTTCTTGGTTTGGAAAATTGTGCTATGACTATGTAAGATGTTAACATCAGGGGAAGTTGGGTCAAGAGTATACGGGGAACTCTCTACACTATTTTGGAGACTTTTTTGTAAGTCTAAAATTATTTCAAAATAAAAAGTTAAAAGTAAAGTTATCGACCGGGCACGGTGGCCTGTAATCCCAGCATTTTGGGAGGCTGAGGCAGGCAGATCACCTGAAGTCAGGGGTTCAAGACTAGCCTGACCAACATGGCGAAACCCCGTCTCTGCTAAAAAATACAAAAATTAGCCAGGCATGGTGGCAGGTGTCTGTCATCCCAGCTACTCAGGAGGCTGAGGCAGGGAGAATTGCTTGAACCCGGGAGGCAGAAGTTGCAGTGAGCTGAGATCATGCCACTGCACTCCAACCTAGGCAACACAGCCAGACTCTGTTTTGGGAAAAAATAATAATAATACAGTTATGATAAAAAATTTATGTTATGGGATCATAATGATGTGAAAGAGATCATATGCGTAAGGAGCATGGCCCTGCAACTGGTCTGCCTGTCTGCTCCTCCCTGAACGGTGGCCTGCTTTCTGCAAGTGCTCTGTAAGTACTTGACGTATTGAATTAGCTTGAGAAAAAGGAAAGGGAAAGTAACTGTATATAAGTCACACTGTTTAATTCTTACAATCACTCTCCGAGGAAGGTATTATTATCCTTATTTTACAGATGAGGAAATTGAAGTACAAAAAGGTTTATAGCTCATGCACTTGAGCACAATTTGTTTCTGCCAGGGCTGCAGTGAAATGTTTCTTGCCCACAACACTTCCAACCCAGGGGAGCATCCCTCCATTCTCCCAATGCCCCCAAGCCCACCCTTTCCAGCTTCCCTCTGTGTGCTTACAGCAAACAGGGCCACTTCCACCAGCTTCCTGCTCCAGCACTTGGATTTCATTAGCAAGCACAATTCTAATTGAACTTTTGTTCACTAGCCTTAGCTTGGCAATTAATCAAGCTTCTCCCAAGCTCAGAGCGCATGTTTACTTCCTTTCATGGAGAGTGAGAGAGGAAAGCAAATCTCAATCCTCATTCCTGGGGCAACGTACCCTGTGCTCGTGCTGGTTTCTGTGTCTCTCTGCGTTCCCAGGACACTGTACACTTAGTAATTTCTAAAGAAGGCTGTTAGATTCAGATGGTAATCTCAGCCCCCTTCTGGTTCATTCCCTGGACTCTTGGCCTCATTAGAAATCCTCTCACTGCCTGCCTCCAGCCTCTCACTTAGAAGTAACTGTTGGCCTCTGCTCTCCTGCCTGCCAGAATCTCAGAGCACCTCGTTTACTTTTGCCTTAATGTAACATTTATTGTCATTTCCTCCCTGTTCTCTGATTAAAGAAGGAATAAATGTTCATTGCAGAAAAATCGGAAAATGTGAAAAATCACAAAGACGAGACTAAAACTCAATCATAATGCCACCAGCCAGAAATAAACACTGCTAATATATGCAGGTGCAGGTGATGCTTGTCTTTCTTAAAGATGGCTTTTGTGCAAATTACATATTATGTGTCAGAAGCCCTACTTCAGAGATCCAAAATGCAAGTTAAAAACAAGGCAGGGGGCCAGGCACGGTGGCTCAGGCCTGTAATCCCAGCACTTTGGGAGGCCGAGGCGGGCGGATCACGAGGTCAGGAGATCGAGACCATCCTGGCGAACACGGTGAAACCCCGTCTCTACTAAAAGTACAAAAAATTAGCCGGGCAAGGTGGCGGGCCCCTGTAGTCCCAGCTACTCGGGAGGCTGAGGCAGGAGAATGGCGTGAACCCGGGAGGCGGAGCTTGCAGTGAGCTGAGATCCGGCCACTGCACTCCAGCCTGGCTGACAGAGCGAGACTCTGTCTCAAAAAAGAAAGAACAAGGCAGGGTCACTACATTGCACAGTTCCAGAGGGTACCATTCATATTGTAGTCTATGGGAATGGCTTCCTCTGAAGTTACACAGTGCATGTTCTGTGCTGCTGTACTTGGTGGCCGTGTGCAGGGCCCGGGAAGATCACACAAAGTGAGTTGTAGGTAAACTAAAGGGCCAGGGAAGCTCTTGAGAACTGTTACAAAGTAGGGATGTGGAACCACCAGTGCCAGAGTCCTGTGATTTTTCAAAAAGAGCTGGAAAACTAACAGACCCAATGATTCCAGGTCCTCCCAGGGCTCTTCTGTCTTGTAGCCCAGTTTTTCCTCTTCCCATCTTCTTTGTTTCTCCCACAGAGTGACCCCAAGAGCCCTCTTATGTAGAAAGCCTTGCTCTGATTGTCCTCTGGTTGGGCAGTGGCAGAGGCCATCAGCAAAGTCCTTCTCATCCCCTGCCACTAAGCCCAGGAAGGAAAGTCATTTCATCTGCCCCTTCCCTGGCACTGGACAACATAGAGGACCTAAGGTTGGGGGCTACCTAACCATCTGCCGTGGCTCCTGGGGAGAGAGGGAAGACAGTCAGCAAGACTTGGGTAAGGAGAGAGGCTCAGGTCCATTTTCCCATCATCACTTCCAAGGGGAATGGCTGACGTGTTCTTTTCTTTGAGGGCACATTCATTCATGTGACTATTTCATTAAGATGTGTCCCACTGTACTCGACTGTGAGCTATGTGGGAATAAGAAATGAGTCTGAGGCTGGGCGCGGTGGCTCACGCCTGTAACCCCAGCACTTTGGGAGGCCAAGGCGGGAGGATCACAAGGTCAGGAGATTGAAACCATCCTGGCTAACATGGTGAAACCCCGTCTCTACTAAAGATACAAAAAACTAGCTGGGCGTGGTGGCACGTACCTGTAATCCCACTACTCGGGGGCTGAGGCAGGAGAATCTCTTGAACCTGGGAGGCGGAGGTTGCAGTGAGCCGAGATCAGGCCACTGCACTCCAGCCTGGGCGATGGAGCGAGACTCCATCTCAAAAAAAAAAAAAAAGTAAATAAAAAAAAACGAGTCTGGTTTTGTTCCCCAGCATGTCCCTGTGCTCAGCAGAGGTGCTGGCACAGAGCAAGTACACAGTGAATACCACTGAATGGACAGAAGAGGGGCATGCCCTGTAGTGTCCACATCCTCCCACGGGTGAGGCCCAGGCAGAGCACTGCCAAAGAATCTCCCCTCCACAGAAGATCTGCAGCAACCATAAGTCAAGATTTTCATTGTTTTTAGCGCTGTAAGAATAGGAATACTTTGTCACATGTAAGCCTAGTGCTGAACTTTCAGAGAGCCCACTTTCAAAGACACTTTTAGCAAAACATCGTGTATAAAAGGGGAACTTTGTAAATATTCTTTCAATATTTTAAACTATCTCTCCGTGTGTGTAGAACACTTAATATTTCATAATTATATTATGAAATACAACCACACACTATATTTTCCTACAGCAGTATTCTTCTGTAACATTAGTTTTAACAACTGCACAGAATTCAATTGCATGAATGTACCATAATTATTTCCTCTTGATGAGCATTTAGATTGTTTTCAATTTTTTTGTATTGTAAATAAATTAGTGATAATCATCTTTCCCCAGAAAGGCTTGTCTGTATTATAAATTTATTTACTTATTTTATGTTAAACTACCTACTCAAATGGTATGCCAATCTGGATGCACAAGTTGCCCTGTATAAAGATTGTACCTAATTTCTTCTTTTTTTTTTTTTTTTTTGCTTTTGAAGACTTATTTGACTTTCCATAAATACCCATTCTTAATGACTGTTGCAATTTTTTCTCTTTCATCTTTTATTTTAGAATCAGCGAGTACATGTGCAGGTTTATTATAAAGGTATATTGCACGATGCTGAGGTTTGAAGTATGAATGAATCTGTTACCCAGGTAGTGAGCATTATACCCAATAGGTAGTGTTTCAACGGTTGCCCTCCTCCCCACTCTTCTCTCTCTCATGTACTTTAGTGTTTATTGCTCCTATCTTTATATAAGATTGTAAAAATTTCCACATACAGTGTATAAGTGCTCATTTCCTAATCCCATGATCCACTATAGACTTAGTTAGTGCTAGATCACAGGATGAGACATCTAAACAGTCATTTGAAGTATCTAAGTACTTTGAAGTATCACTAAAGTACTCAAATATTACTGAACATTGTATTCACCAAAAACTCCTAAGGTAGTGCTAGATCACAGGATGAGACACCTAAACAGTCATTTGAAGTATCTAAGTACTTTGAAGTATCACTAAAGTACTCAAATATTACTAAACATTGTATTCACCAAAACTCCTAAGGAACAAATAGATGGTCATTGAACCACTGTCTAAGAAGGATGGTCCAAATAACTGTAGGAATGTGAGTTTACTCAGGGGGACATTCATGCAAGTTCTGGGGCAGAGTTGAATTGTTGGGGCATCAGTGGAGGGGCTGAAGTCTACTCCTTTCCCACTCTTACTTACCAACACCCAGACACTCTGCTTTATAAGTACTGTATAAATGTCTAATGAGCATCAATTTTAATCATATAGAGTATTGTGTATTAATTGGAAGATTATCCATGATAAACTGATAACTGATTAAAGAAAGCTGAAGAACATCTTTTGTACTTTCTACTTTTTAAAGGGAAGGGGAAACCTATATAAGTAGTCATACATTTCCATATGTTTATATAAGCAAAGGAAAATATAGACAGTTACCATACAATAGTTTTAACAGTTTCTATTAGGAATATTAGTCTGGAGAGGGGTAGAAAATATTATTAATTTTACTTTAGATGCTTCAGTTGCATCCATTTTTTAACTTGTTTCAACAACCACATACAACTTTTATAATTCAAATGTTTAATATTTAAATTAGGTTTGAAGCAGCACCAAATTGTAGTATGCTGACAAGAGCCCACATCTCAGTCATCTTTGACTAGATTTTGTTATCTTTTTAAATATTTATTTATTTATTTATTTAAGACGGAGTCTCACTCTGTTGCTCAGGCTGGAGTGCAGTGGTGTGATCTTGGCTCAGTGCAACCTCTGCCTCCTGGGTTCAAGCTATTCTCCTGCCTCAGCCTCCCAAGTAGCTGAGACTACAGGCACACATCACCACATTCAGTTGATTTTTGTATTTTTAGTAAAGACAGTGTTTTACTGTGTTGGCCAGGCTGGTCTTGAACTCCTGTCCTCAGGTGATCTGCCCACCTTGGCCTCCCAAAGTGTTGGGGTTACAGGCGTGAGCCACTGTGCTGGGCCCTTTCTGCAATGTTTTCATCAGATTTTGTTGTCAGTTATTCTAGCTTCATAAAACTATTTGAGAAACATTTCAAAATATATATAATATATTTTGCTCTAACTATTCTAGGAGTCTGTAAATAACCTGCTCTTTGCGTGTTTAACAAAACTCATCCATAAATTGTCTGAGCATAAAATATTTTGGGGAAGTAGGGTTTTGTTTGTTTGTTTACAACTTTTACTATTTCTTTCAGGGCTACTGTTCTATTTAAACTTCACACTTCTTTCTTTAGTCAATTTTATTCATTTGTATTTTCCTTCAAAAAATCTAGTTCATCTAGATTTTAAAATTCATTTGCATTATCTTGTAGTATATCCTTTGTTAATTCTTTTAAAATAGCCTCTAAGTCCATAGTTCTAACTCCTTTTCCATTCTGAATTTTGACTATTTTCTTGTTTGCCAGAGATTTGTCTATCTCACTAGTCTGTTTAAAGAACCAGATCTGGGATGTAGCTATCAATTTTTATTGGTCTTAGGTTTTCAGGTTCAATTTATGATTCTTTAAAGTCCTCCTTCCTGCTTTGCTTAGGTTTATTTTGTTCACCTTCTCCTTCTAATGCTTGAGGTCAATCTCATTTCATTTATTTTCACTTTTTGCTCATCTAATGACTAAAATATTCAAGACAAGTATTTTTCCTGAATTCAGCTTTAGCTTATCCCATAAAATCGAAGATGTTGATTTCATTTCTACTTTCTTTGAAATAGTTTATATCCACAACTGAGTTTGTAAGAGACAGTTTTATGGTTGTTTTTTAAAGAACTGTTTTAAATATTATTTTAAATTAAAAATAGGTTCATTATAGGAAAAAAAAATAAGGGGAAAATCATCCAGTATTCCGCCACTCAGGTGGCTGCATATGTCTTTCCAATCGTTTGTGCCTATGGTTATTTCTTTCCTTTTTAAAAAATTGTATTATCTATTTTATCTTAAAGGCCACTTTCCTCCTGAGACATTATACATGCAGTTGTTAGGGCCTCTTGCTAGTTTTGAAAGTTGTGACCTTTTGGAGTCCCATAGTAACTTACCTGAACACAGAGATTGTCAGGCAGACTTTAGGAAATTTCATTGATATCTCTTTTCCTTCCTTATGAGAGCCAGAAAGGAGAACTGTGACAAAGATTATATGTGAGAACATATCACCCTGCCTTCATCTCCCTTGAAGAGCCTCATCTCCTTCTCATCAAGCTTGAAGACAAAGAGAGCATGAAAAGCTTTCCCATGCCCTCCTGTCCAGGACCCCTGGCTCCTCCCTTGCTTCCCATCATTTACATCCATCCTCTACCAACTGGACAAGTCACATCACTTCTTCTGAGCCTTACTTTCTTCATCTGTACAATGGGGAAAGTACTAGTCCCTGTCTCATAAGGTGGCAGAGTGTTTTAAATAAAACAATGCTTATAAAGCACTTCACACAGAGCCTGGCACATAATAAATACTCACTAAATGATAGTTGCTGCTGTTGTTGTCATTACTCCCACCCCTTTTCAAGCACACAAGATGAATAAAGAGCTTACTTCTCAAGTGAGACTCAGGGGGACCTCAATGCCTGCTACTCATCTGCAGTTTTACAAAAGCAATTAAAGTTTGCCTGTGATCGTGTGTCTCTTGATCGTCCTTGAAGCCGAGGTGCCCTATTGAAAGAGGAAGCCAGTGCCCTTCCCTGCATTCCGGTGCTGTTTATTATGCCAGAAAGGCTGCTCAGGCTCATTACTGCTGCAGAATACAGGCCCCCAGGGGCTGAAGTAGAGCCAGATAATTACCAACAGATCCCTAATAGGTATGGACTCAATGGAAACAAGTCAATCAGGAACACAGCATTTACGTCTAAACTATTCCCATTCACGCTCAGGGGCATGAGAGACTGCTAATGAGCCACACTTCTGAGGCCAAGGGCCATGACCACTAGCTCCACCCTGAGAGCTCTGTGCCTAAAAGAATCCTAACAAGTGGATCCTCTCTGTGTCAGTCTATTTAGTGTTGCTATAAAGGAATGCCTGAGGCTGGGTGGTTTATAAAGAAAAGAGGTTTATTTGGCTCATGATTCTGGTGGCTGGAAAGTTCAAGACTGGACACCTGCAACTGGTGAGGGCCTCAAGCTGTTTCCACTCACGGCAGAAGGTGAAGGGGTGCTGGCTGTGCAAAGATCATATGGTGAAAAAAAGATGCTAGAGAGAGAGCAAAGAGGGTACCAGGCTTCCTTTTACAACCAGTTTTTGCAGGAACTAATTTAGTGAGAACCCATTCATCCCCACGGTAGGACGTTAATCTATTCAGGAGGAATCTGCCCCCATGACACAAACACTTCCCATTAGGCCCCACCTCCAAAACCAGGAATAAAATTTCAGCATGAGGTATGGAAGGGATAAATGTTCAAATTATAGCATTGTGCCCCTGGACCCGCAAAACTCATGTCCTCCTCACATGCAAAATACAATCATTCCATCCCAATAATCTCAAAAGTCATAAATCATTTCAGCATCAACTCAAGAGTCCAAAGTCTTATTTGAGACTCAAGGTAAGTTCCTTCCAGCTATGATCCTGTAAGGTCAAAAACAAGTTATTCACTTCCCAGTTACAATGGTTGTACAGGCATTGGGCAAATATTCTCATCCCAAAAGGGAAAAATCAGCCAAAAGAAAGGGGTAACAGGCCCAATGCAAGTCTAAAACCCAACAGGGCAGACATTAAATCTTAGAGTTCCAAAGCAATCACCTTTGACTCCATGCCCTGCATCCTCAGCACACGAGTACAAGGGGTGGGCTCCCAAGGCTTCAGGCAGTCCCACCCTGATGGCTTTGCTTGGCACAGCCTACATGACTTCTCTCATGGATCAAAGTCTAAGCTAGATGCTTTTTCCAGGTGGGGTGGGAAGTGGCCAGTGGCTCTACTATTTTTGGGTCCTGATGGTGGCCCCACTCCTGCAGCTCTGATGTACAGTCTGGTTGGCCAGGCAGGAACCTGCCTCAGTAGTGGAGTCACCATTAAGAGTTCCCACCTAGGCAATGCCTAGTAGAGTTGCATAAGCCTTGCAATGCCTGGTAGAGCTGCATAACAGATTCTGCATAAGCCTTGGTGGCTTCCACCTCTGAAATCCAGATGGAAGACACCAAGGCTTATGGCTTGTGCCCTCCAGAGCAGTGGCTCGAGCAGTACCTGGGCTGTTTGAACCAAGGCTGAAGCAGAAATGGCCTGGATGCAGTGAGAAATATTCCAAGGTGGAACAGGGCAGTAGTACCCCGGGCCTGTTCCCTGAAACCATCCTGTCCTCTTAGTCCTCTGGGCCCGTGATAAGAGGGGGAGGCCTCAAAGTTTTCTGAAATGCCTTCAGGACCTTTTCCTCATTGTCTTGGCTATTAGCACCTGGCTCTTTTTCAGTCATGCAAATTTTTTTAGCAACTTGTACTTCCCACCATACCCTTGAATTTCTCTCCTGAAAATGCTTTCCTTTTCTACCACACGGCCAGGCTGTGAACTTTCCAAATTTGTATGCTGTGCTTCCCTTTTAATTATAAAGTCTGCCTTTAGCTCATTCATTTGCTGTTGTAATTCACTGTAAGCTGTTAAAAGTAATCATGTCACTTCTCGAGTGCTTGGCTGCTTGGAAATTTCTTCCACCAGGTACCCTAGGTCATCACTCTTAAGCTCAGCTTTCCACAAAGTCTAAGGGCATGACACAGTGCGGCCTAGTTCTTTGCTACAGAGTAACATGGGTAACCTTTGCTCTAGTTCTCAATAAGTTCTTCATTTCCATGTGAGACCTCTCTGGCATGGTTTGTTTGCTTGTTTGTTTGTTTGTTTGTTTGTTTCTTTCTGTCTTTCTTTCTTTCTTTCTTTCTTTCTTTCTTTCTTTCTTTCTTTCTTTCTTTCTTTCTTTTTCTTTCTTTCTGTCTTTCTTTCTTTCTTTCTTTCTTTCTTTCTTTCTTTCTTTCTTTCTTTCTTTCTTTCTTTCTTTCCTTCCTTCCTTCCTTCCTTCCTTCCTTCCTTCCTTCCTTCTTTCTTTCTTTCTTTCCTTCCTTCCTTCCTTCCTTCCTTCCTTTCTTTTCTTTTCTTTCCTTTCCTTTTCTTTTCTTTTTTTCTTTTTTGACAGAGTCTCACTCTGTCACCCAAGCTGGAGGGCAGTGACACAATCTCGGCTCACTGCAAGCTCCACCTCCTGGGTTCAAGTGATTCTCTTGCCTCAGCCTCCCTAGTAGCTGGGATTACAGGCACCCACCACCATGCCTAGCTAATTTTTGTATTTTTAGTAGAGGCAGGATTTTACCATGTTGGCCAGGCTTGTCATGAACTCCTGACCTCAAATGATCCACCCACCTCGGCCTCCCAAAGTGCCGTGATTACAGTCATGAGCCACCATGCTCAGCCGTATACTGTCTATATTTCTATTAGCATTTTGGTCACAACCACTTAACCAGTCTCTAGCAAGTTCCAAACTTTCCCTTGTCTTCTTCTGAGCCCTCCAAACTCTTCCAGCCTCTCCCCATTACCCCGTTTGAAAGGTACTTCCACAATTTTATGTGTGTTCCCCACTCCTCTTCCCCACTGAGAAGACTTGGTTTTCTGTCTTAGTCCATCTAGTGTTGCTATAAAGGAATACCTGAGGCTCAGTAGTTTATAAGGAAAAGAGGTTTCTTTGGCTCACAATTCTAATGGCTGTAAAGTTCAAAACTGGACATCTGTATATGCTGAGGCTACATCCACTTACGGTGGAAGGTGAAGGGGAGCTGGCTATGCAGAGATCGCATGGCAAGAGAGGAAGCAAGAGAGAGAGGGGTCACCAGGTTCCATTTCATAACCAGTATTTGTGGGAACTAATAAAGTGAGAACTCATTCAACCTAAGGGAGGGTATTAATCTATTCATGAGAGATTTGCTTATAAATATGCTCTGCTTCCCTCCATGACCCAAATGCCTCCCCCATTAGGCCCCAACTCTAACCCTAAGGATAAAATTGCAACATGAGGTTTGGAGGGGACAAACATCCAAACCATAGTACTTCCCAAGGACTGACACCCAGGGTGAACTACAAGGCAAACTGGTTTAATTTGATGTCATAATCTTCTCTGACTTCTGACCTGCTGCCCTCTCTAGTAATAAATCTGCTTCTTTCAGAAATGCCACATTTAAGGGAACTCTGAAGCAAGCCTCCCTCCTGTTCATCTTTCCTTCCCTCTCCTGCTCAGCTCCACTTCTCTTCCTCCATTCTTATCACAGGTAGTGTCATTTTTAAAATCAGCAGTGACTTCTGAAAGCCATCTCACCTCCACTCACCAATTCTCTTGGGCCGCAGCATTGCCTTGAGCGAATGTGGCTTCATTTCTAATGTTTGCTATCAGTACGGCATGCAGACACACAATTAAATCTAAAAACACAACTGATTAGAATTCCTGACAGATTGCCTCCTCCAGAAGTAAGAATTTCAGGCCACAAATTAGAGGTGAAGTAAACTGAGCCTTCTGACTGGTTCTATAGCTGATTTTTATTGGTATCCCAAGCCCCATTTGCTCTGAGTGGTAAAAACACAATCTCAGCTGCTCAGGGAGGACCCCCACTTGTTCTCTGGGTGGGAGGGGCAGAGGAACCAAGTGCCAGAGGGTGAACTGGTCCCTTATCACTGCCTGCTGCCCATGCTGGCATGCCCCAAGCTACCCTGTTCTTTTGCCTTGGCCATCATCCATCATCCATGCAGAGTCCTTGCTGAGATCTGCTCATCCCCACAGCGAAGTCACACTGGGTCCAGTCGTCCAGCTATTTCCAAACCCTTCTCTCCAAATAGCAAACATTTACCTGCTTCTCTGCTGTACCATCCCTCCTCTGAAGCACTAAAACCCACTAACCTGATGGACAGGAAAAGCAATGACATATGGGGATCCTTAGCTAATATCTAAAAGGATTGCTCCACTCCAAGTGTTACGAAGGGAAAATGGAAAATGGTTGAGAGTCAGTCAAGCCATCTGATAAGGAAGACCCCTATCACTTGGGAAGCGTCTGTAACACAGGTGTGACAATTTTGGACACAGCCGCTGCTCCTGAAAGGAACATGATAGGGTGAATCAGTAAAGGGATCTTACCTATGGATATTAGCGCCAGGGAGGGAGCTTCCTCTGGACTCAGGGGCCAGCAGTGGCTTTCTTCATTCCAAAATTCTGTAGAAACATAAAGCATACCCATGAGGAGGGGTAAACAATTCCACAGAGAGAATTAAGCAGCAAGCCTCTTTTTTTCTCACCTAAGGCTATAGTTGCATGTGTGATTACGTGTCACCCAGGTAACAGTTGAGTCCACCATGCAGTTGTGTCCACCACATACCTGCCCATCCCCACTCCTGGACCGCAGTTTGGTTTTGGAATGAATTATTTTTGTCAATACCTACAAATTATGGCAGACCTTGTGCAAACCTCAGAGGCAGCTAGCGCTTCCTGGCCTCCTGCAAATGTATTAGCCTGACCTGGAAACTTGAAGGCAGTTCCTGCTACCAGGCAGCTCTCTCATTCTTGGCCATCTTACAAAATGCAAACAGCTTGGAGCATTTATCCTCCGGATCTTTCTCAACCCCACAGTATCCTGAGCTTCTTTCTCATCAACTCTTCCAAATTCACGCGAAAAATAGAAGCCCACGGCATCTGGTCGTATCTCCCTCCCGCCTCATCACTGACATCCAAAACGTCCTCGACACTCCTCAGCAGCTTGGGTAATTTCCGTGTCTGAAGAAGACCTGTCCAACCAGAGGCTCCCTGTTCTTTGATGCTGCAACTTTCTCCATCTCAACCAAAGCTATGCCTAGAACTTCTTGGCATCTCCTAGAAGTGTTCCATGCCATAAATGCTCAATTCCTCAGCTGCAATATCTTACCTCCCCACTGCTGCTTCATGCGTCAATGACATTGAAGCCTTCAGGGTCTCGTCCTTCCCTTTTTCTCAGCCTGTGAATTGCTAAGCTTCAAATTCTTCCCTAACCAGCCTAGACCCCACAATCCCCCATTTCTTTTTTTTTTTATACGTTAAGTTCTATGGTACATGTGCATAATGTGCAGGTTTGTTACATATGTATACATGTGCCATGTTGGTGTGCTGCACCCATCAACTCATCAGCACCCATCAACTCGTCATTTACATCAGGTATAACTCCCAATGCCATCCCTCCCGTCTCCCCCCTCCCCATAATAGGCCCCAGTGCGTGATGTTCCCCTTTCCGAGTCCAAGTGATCTCATTGTTCAATTCCCACCTATGAGTGAGAACATGCAGTGTTTGGTTTTCTGTTCTTGCGATAGTTTGCTGAGAATGATGGTTTCCAGCTGCATCCATGTCCCTACAAAGGACACAAACTCATCCCTTTTTATGGCTGCCTAGTATTCCATGGTGTATATGTGCCACATTTTCTTAATCCAGTCTGTCACTGAGGGACATTTGGGTTGACTCCAAGTCTTTGCTATTGTGAATAGTGCCGCAATAAACATACGTGTGCATGTGTCTTTATAGCAGCATGATTTATAATCCTTTCGACAACCCCCCATTTCAACTACTTGCTTGCCACTCACACTCTCAATCCCCTTGTCCCTCTGCCACCAACTGCTTAAACCCAGAATTTGTTCAGGCTGCTGAAAACCTCTGCAGAAATTCCTATGGCCAATCAGTTCACTGTCACTACAAATACATGATCTCCAGCATCAGCCTCACTCTTGAGCCTATCTAGGGATCATTTAAAGAAGGAAGTCAAGCATAAGTATGTTTTGGTTTATTTGTCAAGCTCAATTAAACCTTTTAGCTTCCCTGAAATGTTGATGCTTGTACTTAGGAGAACCTGAGACAAAGGTAAGATCAACCTTTGCCTCTGACCCAAGTAGCAACAAGGTTCTTTTTTTAACAGATTCTGCAGGTTACAGCACTGCAGCCATTGTTCCATTTAAGAGACCACCATCCTTGCCACAGGGACAGTTTCAGAGGCTTCTGGAATCAATTCCTCACTACCTTGCAGTGGAGATTGCATTGGAGATTGGTGGTAGCACTTCTCACAGACCCCCTCATTGATCACTGTGTCCTTGCACTGCGACCTATGTAAGCAAAGGGTTGTTCATGCTTGGAGAAATCAGCCTTCAGGGCAGGGGCAGCTCACATGTCCAGAGGCATTGTAATCTCTACACTGAGGACGGGCTAGTCTCTTTGACAACAGATCTCCCTATCTTTAAAAACTAAGAGCAAATCAACATCTTTGCTCATGAACAAAACTTACTAGCCTGATCCACGGAAGTGGTACATGAGGCATTCATAGAGAGAGTCAACCTTTTCCTAGTAGGATAAGCACGTATAACCCTTTTTATGCAATGCATGTAAATGCATATGGCTCGTTACATTGTAGTTCCTTAAACAATGACACAGCCACACTATCTAGATCTAATTTAGCTCTAGCTGTCAGGGCATGAATTATTCCAGCCCTTGGCCCACATGGCTGCCTTGACAAATGCCTGAACTATGGCCTAACCTTGGCCTGTGTGGCCTGAGTGACAGGGCTTGCTTGTCTTGTCTGCCTCTAGAACTCACACTGTGAGGTAGTTGCTCACCCATCTCCCTGTCAGCATATCCCAGACACAGGCAATGGGAAATGAATAGCATGGGAGGGCTCAATCAGGTGCAGTTAGTGGGAATTATACTAATCGATAACCCAGGCCAGAGTTCCAGCCACACTCCTATTTTCCATTTGAAACTAAATGAGATAGCAAATATAAAGGATTTAAAACAGGGCCTGGGACATAACAAATTCTCAGCAATTGCTAGTTGGGCAATAAACTCAGACAGTGTGGTGTGGTGGCTCAAAGCATGGACTCTGGAACTAGATTCTTTTGCTCAAAACCCAGCTCTATGGCTTGTAAACTGTGTGACTTTGGTCTAGTTACTTAGCATCTTGTGGCTCAGTTTCTCTTCCTTGAAATGGGAATAATAATAGTTACCAACCCATTAGCTTGTTGTGGACAGCACTTAGCACATAGAAAGCACTTGATAAGTGATAGCTACTTTTATTAACTAACTGAGAGAAATGAAGGGTCTTTTGGAGACTGCCTTATTGTCTCTCTGCCATCTCTGCTGGGGCACTGGGGAGACATTTTCATACCTCTTTAGCTTGGGCTCTGTGATGGATTAGAAATGAATACAAATTCTTTGAAACGTCTCCCTTTGGAAGGTAGAGCTTAATTCCCTTGCCCATGAATCTGGAATGATCTTAATGACTTGCTTGGGCAATAGAATGTGGCAAAAGTGATGTTCTGAGACTTTCAGGACTAGGTCAAAAGCAGCCTTTCCGCTTCCGCTTGGATCTTGCAGAAGGCTTGCTCTTGGGATGGACTTTCTGAGAAACCAGCCTCTAGGCTGTGAGAAGCCCAAGCCACATGAAGAAACCATGCACAGGCAGCCCCAGAACCAGAGCCAAGTTCCCAAGTGTCACTCAGCATCAACTGCCAGACATACAAGTGAGCCATTTTTTTTTTGTCTGGCCCAGTCAAGCCTTAAGATGACAGCAACCCAGCTGCCACCTACCTACAACTGCACAAGAGACCCCAAGTAAAAACCACCTGGCTGGACCAAATCAACCCACAGAACCATGAGAGATCATACTAAATAGATGCATCAGCCATTATGTTTTCGGATGGTTCATTACAGCAGAAATAAATAACCAGAACAGCGTCCAACCTGAAAGAGGTTGTCAGTACTCCTGGATGTTCTCCCACCTGTCTTTGCACCACTCCTTCCTCCTCATCTGAACCTTCACCCCTCGCCACCTGCCTCTCCCTTTGCAGCAGCGCATCTCATGGTACAGATTAGAGTTTAGCCTGCAGAAAAGGCAGGGAGAGGAGGATTGCTTAGAAGGTCTGTGCGGCTTTAAGGGTTGCAAATCTCTCAGAAATCCAAGAGCAGGAATCACTCCAGCCAGCGGATGAGGCTGGGAAACGGCAGGTGAACAGAATTCAAGGAAGTGCCAAGTGTTTCTCTTCCCCTGCTGGCATCCACCATTCATTCCAAAAATACTTGCCAAGTGCCCATTCAGGTTTCTCTCAACTCAACCCTCCGACGTCTGCCTCTCTAGGCTCTTCACTTCTCCTGATGCTTCCCACCAGTGTCTACATCATCTACACTTTATCTTTAGTTTACATTATAAATCCTGTTGCTCCACAACTGCCCCTTGCTCATGACACACACTTCCTCCCTTGCAGGGGCCCTATTCAATGTGATGACCTCTCAAAATGCAATTTGGCCACTTCAGCTTCAGCTTAATGTCCCAGGCCAAATTCCTGAAAGCAAGAACTGATGGGCCACCCCTTGGGCCAAGTGTCTACCTCTGGTCCGAACAGCACTCAGAAAGCCACACGTGGTTGTGGGATGGTTCCTAATAGGAAGGGCGGACAGAGTGACAAGGCAGGGACTTGGAGAGCATAATGGCTCCACCACTAATCTCTGTGATTCTTGGCACAACCAACTTCCCATCTCAGGTTTTTTTGTTTCCTCCTGTGTAGAATGAAATCATTCCATCAAGTGGGCGGAGGGAGGGATTGCACCTGGTAGATGTTCCAGAATCTAAAAGGAGCTGAAGCCTGTAAAGTTTGGGAAAGGATACCTGCTTTATTTCTCAATCCTCAAACAACCCTATCCAGTAGCAACTGGTATTATCTTCATTTTACAGTTAGGGAAACTGAGGTGTGGCAAGATTAAGTGGCACATTCAACTCACACAGTCAGTAAGTGACTCAGTTGGGACCCAGACACAAATCTGCTTGCCATCAAAGCCTGTGTTCTGATTCATTCACTGTGCACCCTTTATCTATGCCACAGTCTGTGCCCAGGAGGAAAAAAATGATATAAAATGAAAAGGGTTGAGAAATACTAGAACAGTCTGTAATATTTCTTTCAGCACTCCATCTTCCTCTCTTATGCTCTAATATTTTGTTCTGTTAAGCATTTCAGGACACCGGCGGCCTGATAAGTAATAATGAGCTGGATGTAAACCAAAGGCCTCAAGGAGAGATGACTGCTCGCAATGACATCTCCCCCCATGGGACAATTTCATGATATCACATAATACAAGGGTGGAGAGATGCTGCCATCCCTTTCTATTGATACCATTCAGTGAAAATTTTAAAGAAACAGGACTTCATCAGCTGTCGTGGCTGGTAAAGTGGCCAAAGGCCTTAGTCTCTGTAACTCTGAGAGCCCTCCGAGGCTGCGCATTCAGAGCATGTCGGGCCAATGAGCACCCCCATTAGCCAAGCAGCCTCTCTAATTAGCACAGCCCCTGAGGAAGGAGGGCAGAGGCCTGGGTCAATGCGGAGAGGGTCCTGCCCTCTCTGTGGATCACGGTCCGGAGAACAGGTTTCACAGGGTCTCTAATGTGCATTTGAATGTCTTGCTCTGTGCTGTCACTCCCTGGCTTGAATACAGATGAACCCTGCTGAAACGCAGCAGCTGCTACAGGGAGGGGGCTGGCTGGAGCCTAATGTCTGCCAGAAGACGGAGAATTCCTCCACCCAGGGGCTCTCAGCTGGGGCTCCCTGAAACTAGAACACACTTAAGATATCAGTAACAGGGGGCTGCACCCAAAACAAGGGAGAAGGGCATGCTTATGGCACTCAGCATTCAGTAATTCCAGAAAAACTTTGTAGAGGTCTTTACATTTACCAATTTTGTTTAAGCAGTTTTTGTTTTAATTACACATGGCATAGGTGGTGGAAATCATCATCTTTCATGATAGCTGTGCTCAGGTATAGCGGTAACTATATACCAGGCACCATTCTGAAAATTCTTAAAATATTAACTCATTTACTGTGTACATGAATGCTGTAAATTACATAATCCATTTTTATCACAATTTCACAGGTGAGGAAACTAAGACATAGGCAGGATAAAGAACTTTTCTTTCAGGCTAAACAATTAAATTATGAGGCTGGGATTTAAACCTAAACAAGTATGCACCATGGTTGTATCAGTTAGCTTCTGCTATGTAACAAACATCCCAAAGCTTAATGGTTTAAAATGGCATGTTTATTATTCTTAATTATTATGTGAGTGACATGGTTCTTCTGGTCTGTGTCATTTCAGCTGATCTCTTTGGTCAGCTAGCAGCTCTGCCAGGGCTGGATGGTCTAGGATGGCCTCATCCATGTGTCTGGTGGGTTGGTTTCAGGTTGGCTGGGGTGCTGGGAATGACTTGGCTGTGTGTCCCTCATCACCCAGCAGGCTGTCCTGGATTTATTCACATGCAGGTGCCACAGGGTCCTAAGATGAACAAGAGAGGGAACATTCTCAATGAGCAAGTGCTTTTAGGGCCTCTGCTTGTGTCATATTTGCCAATGGTCCATGGGCCAAAGCAAGTTACCAGGCCAGCCCGAGTCAGTGTGGGAGGGGAATGCCCAAGGAATAAATAAGGTCTATTTTTACAATCTCCACAATAGTCTGAAATCTGAACCATTCATTTGTCTGCCTCATAGGCTTCTAGTAATTTTAACCCAATTTTGGTTCTCAGTGGGGCCCAGAGCAGGAATAGTTGAAAGAAAAATCTCAACTGTTTTCCAAAAGGGGCCACATACTTCTCACCCATGCCCAAGTCATTCCTGCCTTTCTTCCATTGCCCCCACCCAATTATCATCCCCACCACCACCACCACCATTGTGGGGAAATGAAATCTGATTAAGTGCTCATGGATGGAAAAGAAAATGGATTGTGATTCAGGGAATTTGAATTTAGTTACTCAAAACTAGCTGTGGGACCTTGGACAGGTCACTTCCATTTCTCTGACCCTCAGTGATTTTTACTATTTCAATGTAATAGCCCCAATTTTTCTATAAACATGAATTCAGTTCCCACTGTGTGCTAGGCATTGCACTGAACAACACAGATACCATTGTGAAAACAGACACAGTCCTTGACTTTATGAAGCATATAGCATAATGGCATAAACAGATGTTAATCAAATAATCTCCATAATAAGCATATAATTACAGACTGAGATAAGTGCTCTGAAGGACAAGAGCCCAATTCTATAAGAAGTTACTACAAAGGAGTCTGGTGTAGACCATGAGAGAGGAGCATGAAGGAAAGTCCCTGTCAAGTGAAGGACAGTTGAGAGGAAATTTACTGGGAGGACCAAGGCAGATGACATTGAACCCAGAGTTATTGGGAGAAAATTCTCCATAGATCTTTTGCATTTCTGCATGTTTTGAAAGCAGAAGGCCTGTCTGCCTTTGTCTTGGGCTATATTTTCAAGGATATTTGGAAAACAACCTTGAAAGATAGAGATGATATCTTCCTCTACAGCAATGGGTAGGCATGCTCACTGCCCATTGTAGAAGATTCAGGTTCCAGCTGGGTGTGGTGGCTCATGCCTGTAATCCCAGAGCTTTGGGAGGCCAAGGTGGGAGGACTGCTTGAGGCCAGGAGTTCGAGACCAGCCAGGGAAACATAATGAGACCCTGTCTCTGACAAAACAAATTTCTTTTCTAATCAACTGGGCATGCACCTGTAGTCCTAGGTACTCACAAAGCAGAGGCAGGAGAATCACATGAGTCCAGGAGTTTGAGGTTACAGTGAACTGTGATTGCATCTACTGCACCCTAGCCTGGGCAACAGGGCAAGACCCTGTCTCTAAAAAAAAAAAAAAAAAAAAAAAAAAAAAGGAACAAAGAAAGAAAGAAGAAAAAAGAAGATTCCATTTCCCTCTTCACATCACACTCTTGGAACTGGGGCTTAGAGAACCAACACAACAATGACGATATTCTGGACTCTGCTATTGCTATGAGTCATAAATTATCCTTTATCTCTGACCCAGGTGTCTCATATCTTTTGCAGCATCCTTGAAGCTAAGGCCAACTAACAGGTTAGCTTGCAAGGAAGTTAAAACTCAGATCCTTCATAGTTCTTAATATTTGCAGGTTCCCTCAAAAAAGTGACATACAAACTGGAGCTTAAAGGATGAATAAAGCAGGAGGATAGAGGGAAGGAACGGAGTTCTAGGCAGTGAATATGTGCAAAGACTTGGAAGTGATGGTAAGCAAGGACACACCAAACAAAATTTGCTTAATCTAGCAGGACTACAGAATCTGGTGATGAAATGGAAAGAGATGAAGCCAGAGGGGTGGGAAGGAGTGGGAAGATGATGTTTAGCCGTGTTAAGCAGGGAGACTTTATCCTGAAGGCAAGTGTAAACCACTGAAGGCTATTTTGGGCAGACTGGACTCAAAAGCCATTGAGGGAAATTTTGAATGCCCTCTACCACCTTAGCCTCCAGAACCTTTTCTACCTCAGTACCGCCCATGAAATAGCCTTGGTTGCAACATAGGTTGGCATAGCAACTGATGATGTGGTTGTTTTCACCACAGTTTTATTTTTATTATCTCTAGATTGTCAAGCTGGCCCTAAGTGTTTGGACAATCACAGAGCACTGGATGTGGGGAAGAGAGCTAGAAAACCAACCTCCCTCTGGCTGAAGAGTGAACAGCAAAAAGAAGGTAATTTATTTTGCAAGACTGAGACCACTAACCAGTCCTTTGTGGCCTGACTAGTGACTGCTTGTTTAAGCCAGTCAGGCCAGGTAAAATAACCTCTTTCCTATAACTTATGCAATACACAGTGAGAGACATTACACCTGGGGCTTCAAAAAGAACTAATTTCCCTTATCTGAGTGTATGTGGGATATACAGTATATTTGAGTGTAGAGTCAGACCACTTGGGTTTAAATCCTGGCTTTATGACTTCAGGCAAATGAATTAATCACACTGTGCCTCAGTGTCCCTACCTGAGAAATGGGACCTAGCTCAACAGGCTGCCATGAAGATTACATATGTAAAGGGTCCAGAACAGTGTGTGGCACCTTATATGCATTCAAGAAATATTGACTATCATTATTAGTGTTTATTTGAAATATATATCCTCACAACTTCTATCGTTTAAAAACTTCAAATATTTACCTCATTCCTAATAGAGTAGGTATCATGCAGCAAATTAAACACCTGTAGCTACCGCCTCATTTTCAAAGAAACTCCCTCTTAGAGTCCGTGGAAATCACTAAGCTTTGTCAAAACCCGCCAAAATACCGTTGAATGGCCCTACTTCAACACAATTTGTTGTTAGCTCCCAAGTACTTACAAAGTTTTCTTCCTGAGGGAGACCTGGGGCTTGTGGATTAGGGGGTCGTCCATAATTGCCAGTGGAACCCAGAGTCTTTAAACTGGGGAAGATCCACAGAACATGAAAAGCAATAAACCATTATTGTTTTAATCTACTGTTTCAAAGTGGTTAGTTAGGAAGACACAACTGATAGAGGAAACAGATTCCTCGCGACGCTCCCTAAGATTCTGACTCATGAAGTCTAGGGTAGGGCCTGGGTAGCTACTGTTGACTTTTGTCTCCAGGTGATTCCAATTTACTTGGTTTCCATCAGGGTTCCCTCCAACTCTTCCTGATGATAAGAATCACCTGGAGATTCCTAGACCCTCACCCAGACCTTCTGAACCAGAAAGTCCAGGGGAGAGCTCTGGGAATTGAGAGACTGAATATACAGGTGGACAAAGGCTTGACCATAATAAAATTGAATTCTGAACCATTCTCTGTAGCAAACCCTCCAGGAAGCCAAACAACAACTCCTGCAGCCATCGGCTTAGAAGAACCAAGACTTAATCAATAACTGACAATTTTCCTAGTTCTTTTGATTTATTATTGTTTTTTGTAAAGACGGAAGTCTTACTATGTTTCCCAGGCTGGTCTCAAACTCCTGGGCTCAAGTGATCCTCCCACCTCAGCCTCCCAAATTGTTGAGAACATAAGCGCGAGCCACTGCACCTGGCCCAATTTCCTTAATTCTTGGCCTTGCTTCCAATTTAAGACCAACCAGAGAAAGTCAAACATGCCCCCTAACAAATCACATGGGGTTTCCTGCCCCTAGTTAACTTGTCTCTAGCTTCTCCTGGCCAGCAACCTCCACTCAGGGCCCACCTGAAGTCTCCCCCTGCTTCCCGCCTCTAAAGCCTCCCCACTCCTCCACCTACCTTTGAGCCTCTACCAAACAGAAGTGAGGATGGCTGACTCCCTTGCTGGAGCAAGCCCCAAATAAATATCCTTTGCTTGTTCTCATTTGGGTGGTCTTTTAAAAATTACAACTGAATTTATATATTTGATAAAAGCAAGTGATTCTTATCATTGGGAAAATTTGGAACACACCCTCCCAGACCTTGCTGCTCAAAATGTGATTCCCAGAACAACAGCAGCAGCATTGAAATGTAGAATGTCAGTCCCGGCTGATGTTACTGATTTTTAACAAGAACCCCCGAGGTGATCCTCCAGCACACGAAAGTGTAAAAAGCATTAACCAGGAGCATTGATCAAGTCAGTGGGTCTCAACCCTGGGAGCACATTAAAATCCTCTGGGGCTGATTTATTAGTCCTGGGTAGGACTTGCATATCAGTGGTCGTAAAAGCTCTCCAGGTGATTCTTATGTGCAGCCAGTGCTGAGAATCACAGATGTAGGACAAGGGTTCCCACACTTTGGGGGTTGTCAGAATCATCTGGAGAACTCACCAGGTGCACAGAGGTCCTGACTTGATAAAAGAAGATGCGCCTGGGCCTTGCTCGTCTTACCAAGTTCCCAGGTGATTCTGAAACTGACCAAAGTATGAAAACTGATCTAGGAGAAGTGCTCTAAGGGAAAGAGTCCCATGGAGACCTCCTTGGAACTCCAAGGAGGGTGAGACAGTTCTTGTTTCTTCCCCACATCTTCTCCTTCCTCAGTTCAACTTGGCCAGCACCACGGCTGATAAAGTTTATGGAATGAAAGAACTCAGAACTGGAGGGAACTGAAGGCATCTTCAAGTATGAAAAACAGAGATTTGCCAGCCAAATTCAGCTCATGACTCTGTATTTTTTTATTAGATAGCTTTATGGTTTTTAAGGTTTAAATCCATTGCCAACCTCTTTTTTTTTTTTTTTTTTTTTTTTTTTTTTGGAGACAGAGTCTCGCTCTGTTGCCCAGGCTGGAGTTCAGTGGCACTATCTCGGCTCACTGCAATCTCCACCTCCTGGGTTCAAGCGATTCTCCTGCCTCAGTCTCCCGAGTAGCTGAGACTATAGGCTCCCGCCACCATGCCCGGCTAATTTTTTGTATTAGTAGAGACGGGGTTTCACCATGTCAGCCAGGATGGTCTCAATCTCCTGACCTCATGATCCACCCTCCTCGGCCTCCTAAAGTGCTGGGATTACAGGCGTGAGCCACCGCGCCCGGCTGCCAACCTTTTTTAAAAGGAGATTGAATTTTCAGATTCTTCTGGAAGCTCAAAGGACCTGGCAAAGAGGGACAAGGGAGGAAGAGGGAGGGGAAGGAGGGGGAAGGAGAGAATGGAGAGATGGAGGTGAGGAAGGGGAATAAGAGGGGGCAGAAGGAGGGTGAGGGGGAGATATCTTCTGTGTCTTCTTTTAAATTTTTTTTCATTTTTGTGGGTACATAGTAGAACCACATTCCTACATGACAGCAATTGGCCAGAACAGCCCTTTAAAATGCGGCATGTGCTCACCAGTTTGCCACCGTCCCTGCCTGATCCACATCACTCATTTTTGTTACCCGCTTGGCCCTGCGAGCATCTAATTTGGAGTCTTTATATACAGAGAGTTCAACCTCGTCTTTTGTGGAAGAAAAAATCGAGCCCTATAGTGGAAGCTGTTTGTCCAACGTCCCTCACTTATGGCCAGAACTGGGACTTGGATCAAAATTCTGACTGCTTTTTGCTTGTAGGGGGTTGGGGATTCTGTTGGGTTAGCTTCTCCCTTCCTGAGATCCCAGCCAGAGGCCAAAGACCTAGATCTCCTCAGTTCCCACTTAGAATCCAGGGCAAAGCACTTTGAAGTATAGGCAACCTCTGCTCTTGGCTTTTGGGCTGTCACCTACTCAGACACACCTATGCAGCAGTTTACTTAGCCTCTCTGCATGTCAACAAACTCATCTACACAATGAGAGTAACAACGGTGCCTGATCTATAGGGTTGTTTTGAGGGTTAAATTACATTGTGTTTGTAAACCATTATTCTGGCACTTGAGACATAGGAAGGGCTCCGTAAGTGAACATTAAATGACATTAATGATTTTTTTTCAACATATGTGCTCATCTGAGAGCACCACCACTGTCCAGCTTTAAAATGGTGTTCAGTTTCTGCCAGTCTCAAACTGACTCAGAAAGCAGTGTGTTGAGAGAGCCACCTATTGGAGAATAGCATTAGGCAAAGCTCTTAAAATGTGCTAAGCCTCAGCTTTTTGTCATCTGTAAAGTAGGTAAAATAATAGCACTTACTCCTTAGAGTTGCCATGAAGTTTAAATGAGATAATGCATGTAACAGCGTTGCTTATCAAATGCCCAGCTCCCAATCAATAGCCTTGGGGTTTTGACTCCTTGAAGCAGAATCACCACCTAGTGGCATTAAGAGAGTAAGTAACTCCAGGCTTTGCAGGGTATAAGAGAAAAGAATGGCAAAAAGACAGTCCCCCATGAGTGGTGGGTACAAAGGTCTGATTTGACTGTGGAAGTCAAATTCAGGAAGTGACTGGCCCCTCCATGAGCTTAGGAGTTGTCCCCAAGTCCATCCCCGGACCACTCTCTGCCATTGCACTCCATGCTCCATAAACACCCTGACTTTTCAGCTTGTTTGGGAATTCTCCTCTTGACCTTGGCCATCTGGAGTCTGGAATGAACTTCCTGGCACCTGGGCTTGGTTCATGGTTGTCTCAGTCATTGAGGCTGCTATCACAGAGCACCATAGACTGGGTGGCTTAAACAACAAGGTTCTTGAGGCTGGAAGTCTGAGATTAGGGTGCCAGCATGTTGGGTTCTTGGTGAAGGCTCTCTTCTTGGTTATGACCTTACAGGGTCTTTCCTTGGTGAGTGCAAGGAGAGAGAGGGACAAGGGAGGAAGAGAGAGGGGAGGGAGGGGGAAGGAGAGAATGGAGAGATGGAGGCGAGGAAGCGGGGATAAGAGGGGGCAGAAGGAGAGTGAGGGGGAGATATCTTCTGTGTCTTCTTTTAAATATTTTTTTTCATTTTTGTAGGCACACAGTAGTTGCATATGTTTATGGGATACATGAGATGTTTTGGAATAGGCATGCAATGTGCAATAATCACATAACAGAAAATGGGGAATCCATCCCCTTGAGCATTTATCCTTTTTGTTACAAACAATCCAATTATACTCATGGTTATTTTTAAGTGTGCAGTTAAATTATTTTGACTATTGTCACCCTGTTGCGCTATCATATACTAGGTATTAATAATCACACCATGGAAAATGGGGTATTCGTCCCCTCAAACATGTATCCTTTGTGATTACAAACTATCCAATTATACTCTTTTAGTTATTTTAAAATGCAAAGTTAAGTTATTATTGTGTGCCTTCCTCTTTTAATAAGAACCCTAACCTCACCATGAGGGCCCCACTCTCATGACCTAATCTAACCCTAATCACCTCCCAAAGCTTGGGAGGCATGGTATTTAACCATTTTCAAATACCATCACACTGGAGGTTAGAGTTTCAACATATTAATTTTGGGGGTTATGAAAACATTCCATCCGTAACAATGGTTACTTGGCTTACTCTTTGACCACTAGCTTGGTTAAGGTGGCCAGTTTCTGGACCCCACTATTTAGCTCATGGGTAGATCCGAATTTGACTGTGTGCCATTCACATGACTGAAGCCAGCTGGTCTTCCCCAGCATGGATAAGAGTTGCTCTTCTCCACTTCGCAACGTGGCCAGCTAGAGATGCCCTTGCCCTTCCATAAGAGCCCTGGAAACTGCCCCTGCCCTGCCCAGAAAAACCCAAACCACAGTAAGGTGGCATCATCTACTCACTGTAAGCCACTCATCAGTCTACGAAAGTCCCCTGTTCTGGTTTCTAACAAGGTCACCTGAGGCTCCCCCTCTCTTCCACTATCCTCACCCTGTTTCTTACTTCTCCCCAAGCAGAAGCCATCATCAAGAGCAAGATATTCTTTCTACAAAGAGAAAGAGTGCTGTTAGGATCAGTTGAGTTTGAGGATATCTTATTTTTTCCCACCATCCAAAAAAACAGACAGGGAGAGCCATGCCATGTGAATGGTGCCTCTCTCCACGCTTTCTCTTCCTCCCAGTTTCTTTATTAAGACAGATAGAGGGGACTATCCCCATGAAGATGAAGACAGAAATTCATTCATTTCTTTCTTTCAATAAATATATAACAATCACCTACTATGAGACAGGAACTATTCTAGCCGTTAGAGATCCAGCTGAGAACAAAACAGACAAACATCAATCCTCCCTAGACCTGAATTTCAAAGCAGAGAGATGGATAACAAATCAGATAAATAATGAAAGCACATACTGTGTTAGTGATAGGTGCTAAGGAAGAAAAAAAACAGGGAAATGAGAAGGTGACATTTGGATACAGACCTGGAAGTGGCAAAGGAGCCAACCATACGGATATTTGGGAGAAGAACATTCCAAATGGAGGAAAGAGCAAGTGCAAAGCCCTGAGATTAGATTGTGGGTTGTTCCAGGAGCAACAAGGAGGCCAGTGTGTCAGGGTTGGGTGAGTCAGGGTAGAACTGTGGTCAAAAGGGGACTGGATGGGCTGGAAGGTGAAGGGCTTGTCACCCTCTGAAATGGGAAGCACTGGGGAGATGATGAACAGAGGAGTGACAATATTAAATTAAGCAAAATAAATTTAAATTTAAATGCTTAATTTAGATAAATTATGCTTAATTTAACTGGAGCCAGAGTGATAGGCAAATGAGTAGATGGATAGATGGATGAATGGATAGCTAGATGTGTGGATGCATTCATGGAAGGATGAATGAGTAGATGGATGGATGGATGGATGGATGGATGGATGGATGGATGGATGGATGGATGGATGGATGGGTGGATGGATGGATGGATGCATGGATAGATGGATGAATAGATGGATGAATGGATGGATGAATGGATGGATGAATGGATGGATGGATGGATGGATGGATGGATGGATGGATGGATGGATGGATAGACGAATGATAAGGATGGTTTCCCCACTTCCCCTTGTTCAAACTATAGAGTTTTGAATAGTCCATTTTAGAACAATTCATGGAGCTCACCACCCACCTAAGGATATTCCAGCAATGCCCCAACTTAAAAAAAAAAGAAAGAAAAGAAAGAAAGAAATGTTGTGTGCATAGCTGAAGCCCTAAGGAGGCAAGGAGCCTCATCAGATGCCTGGGAGAAGCTGGAACTAGAGCCTCCCTTCCTCTTTAGTCCTCCCAACTGAGGTGAGAGACATTCTAAAAACTGAGATTTGGACACTCAGGGGAATTTTTAGTTTGTGTGAAGCATCTGCTCACTTAGAGCTTGGTGCATGGTTCTTTTTGTAAGCATGTTTTACATAACCTTGCATAAAGAGGACTCTCGGGACCATGCCTGTCCCATATATAGTAAGTATTCCCAGGAGCCCAGGGAGAAGGGCTGCCAACCATGGGGAAATACCTGAAGGCCTTGCTGTCTAGGTGACATTGAGAAAAGTTTGTGCCTCATGTGGGTGTTATATCCAAATACTTATCCAAGGACACATTCCTCCTCCACTGCCTCAGGAAACAACCTTCTTGTTGTTAAATGTCCAGGCCCTCGGGGGGCACCTAGCCCTGCCCAGACTTTTCTCCTGGCGCTACCTTTTCTATAGCCACAGGGAGACTGGAGAAAGAAAGTTTACCAAAAATAAAACCCACTTTGACTACTTCGGCAGACGATGTCCCAGGAATGGTTAGTCATGCAATTCCAAGTCTAGATTCAGTCTGGCCACAAAAGCTTCTTCTATTCCGCACAGTCATTAGCAACCCTGAAATCAATAGACTGCCCATGCCAGCCCTAAGAAATGCAAAAACAGTCATAGCCACAGCTCTGGTTAAGCTACTGTGGTGTTTTAGGAGCTCACGGAGGGAGGCGGTGGAGAGAGCGGCAATCCAATGAGTGGATGTTTCCCCCTTATCATAAAGATATTTGAATTGCAGGTTATGTATATGTGGCTGTGAGGGTCTTTAATCTCTCTCTTTCTGTTTCTGTCCTCTCTGTCTCTGTCTCTCTCTCTCTCTCTCTCTCTGTCTCTCTCTCTCTCTCTCTCACATACACACACACACACATTTAGTCTGTATATCTCTTTTGCTTTTATATATTGCATTGGCAAGCATATACAATGATAATGGTGCCTGAGACTGTTAGTCAAGGAGAGGAAAAAAGTCTGCATGAGGAAAAAACAAAAGATTCACATATGGGACAAAAGTTAAAGGGGGTATCTTAAGTTATGATTAAGATGCAGCAACGAGAAATAATTGCCTGCATACCATACCAAAAAAAAGACAAAAATGCTTACTTTCAAAGTGGAGAAATCAACCCATATATTTTAATTTGTCTGTAAAAAAAATTTAACAAAATAAAAACCTCTCATAGAAATCTACAAAGAAATACACAAATAAGTAAATACTTTCATTTATAAAAATATGTTTTAAATGAGTATTTATTGGTACCAAATATGTTATACATTGTTAAGGGAAAAAATGAAATAAAATAACATGAGATTTTCATTTCTAATAATCTAATAGGTTGGACATCTTGGGAAAACCCCTGGCACAAAACATGTAGAAATTCTTCTAAATGAATATACATACGAGCAGCATCCAAATAGCGTAAATCCCCAGATGTCAAAATAGGAAATGGCAGCTGAAAAGCAGAGTAACAAGTTGACACTGAGGCTATAGGAGGCCTAGGGGCATTTGCCAATCTCAGTAATCAAGAGGGTTTTTTTTGTTTTTTTTTGTTTTTTTTTACAGTTTTACAGATTTTAGCAGTCACATGAGGAGAAATGACCAAAGTCCTAGACCTGCCCATGGTAGGAATATACCCAGACAAGGTCAGGACCCTCAAAGGGCTATTCTTTTGATGAGAGGTTTGCCTAGAAAATAATTCACCCACTGGCAAAGGAATAAGACTAAGGATACCTGTTGAAATCAGTTCAATTCAAAAGGAAAAATATTTCCCTGACAGTTCATTACCATAGAGTCATTCTCATGTGGATTTGAGATTCCAGTTATACTTTCTACATGGTTTGGAAAACCCCAGCAGAAAAATTAGAAGAGTGAGTCCACACTGGTAGCCCTTCAGAGTACCTAGAAGAAGAAAATGCAAATTCTCCCTGGAGGTACCCACCCTCAACCCAGGTCGCCCAGGAATCCACAGATAATACCCTACTAAACATTAGCTCAATAGCCAAAACTAAAAAATACACAAAAGAATAACCATGAGTGAAAATAAGTAGAAACAATGAAGAACACAAGAACTTTAGACCCCCAAGAACTCTGCAATGTAGAATTGTCAAGTTCAGAATATGAAATATATATTTTTTAAAAGGAGAAAAACTAAAATATTCAAAAACAGAGGTAAGAGTGAAAAAATAATCAAATGTAACTCTTGGAAATAAAAAATAATTTAAATTAAAAACCCAGTGAACAAATAAACCAACAGACTGTAAACAAATGAAGATAAAATAATGGCCTAGAAAATAGACCTGAATAAACTACCTAGAATATTGAACAGAGAGATAAAGAATATAAAATTATGGAGTGGTTAAGAGGCACTGATTCTAGAATACATATTTAATCGTATTGCCTAAATAAGGGAATATAATGAAGAAAAACAATCCTTGCAGAGAGAATAAATGAGGATTTTCCAAATTGACAAAGAAATTAACCTTCAGACTCAGAAAGCATACAAGCACAAACTGTTTTTTAAAAAAATTAACACCTGTGCACATTGCAGTGAAATTGAAAAATACTCAAACCACTCCCCATTGCCAAAGAAAAAGATATTAAAGGCAGCCTGAAATTAAAGACAAAGCAGTGGAGTTTGAGTAGCAGAAGACTTCAATAGCAGCAATGGAACCTTGAAGATAATAGAATGAGATCTTAAATGTGCTGAAAGAAAATAACTGTCAACTCAGAATTGTATATCTAGCTAAACTATCATTCTCTAACAGGAACTAAATAATGCCATTGAAGAAAAATAAAACATCTTCACTAGGGAATTAAAGGAAGTATTTTTAGGAAGAAAGAATGTGAATCCCAAAAGAAAGGACCAAATAAAACAAGGAAATGTGCATAGAATCAGGTTTGTGGATTCAGTGGTCTTATGTAAGTTTGGTCAAAATCATAACAGCATAAGACATCTCAATGGTGTCATAAAGTGGAGATAAGCAGTTGCTCCTTTTGAAGATGCTAATGCGTGCAGAAGTTCCCCTCTAATACAAGCTGGTCCAGAAAATCTTTTGCCATCAGTATTTTAGAAAGTTTTTTTCTGACTATGTTATACAGTTCCTTCCATTGCTCCTAGGGTACTCTTCCCTCTGTATGAATTCAACCTGAAACTTTATCCTCCCTCAAAGCTACAGAGCTGTTAATTTTCCAGATAACCTTTCAAATCCACATGCTAGTTTTCTACTCAATTGATTGCAATTCTGAATAAATCAGCCTGATATCTCAAATGACGAGAAAGCGTGTTCAAGTAATCTGTTTTGTATTAACCACAACTTCTTTTGCCTTATGAAGACATTTGCCAAGAGAAAAGCAAGGCTGTTGGCAGCTTTCATTAATTTTTTCCCATTGGTCTTTGATTTCATGAATAGAATTGCTAAAGATGAAGGAACTTGAGATAAATGTTCCAGTAATAAGTCATCTAAACAGTCTGCATCTTTATTTCACTACAGGAACAAGAAAAATTAAGACAAGTTTGGGGACAGATCAAATCTCTCTCCATTTTTTAAAAAACGAGGTTGTATTATAGACAAGTCCTCTAACTTAGACATTGGTAACTTGATATTCTTCTCCATGAATTGAGTCCATGTCATTCTGCTATTAAAAATAGGAAGAGAAGCATATGCTCATAAGCTGAGGACATGGTTGTAATACCCTATATCAAGATTTACTGCCATGAATCTCACGAGACCAGTCACTCTGGTGCTTAACTGCAGTAAAAAGAAATAGCTCGATGTCAGTCTTATAAACCTGAAAATTATTGTCTTCGTAGACATTCCCCAAATTCATTAGATCAATATTAAATGACTCTCTACAGCAAGTTAACATTTTTTAGTACCTGTGAATATTTTGCTGCTAACTCAACCTGGCATACTCATAGGGAGATAGTGTTGTTAAAGTCAAATGTTTTAAGAAACATGACTGATATTTTTCTAGTCCATGTAAAAATAATAGTATGAAAAAATTCATACAGGTGAGAAAACATAGTTTGTTCAAGAACTGTGAATAGTGCTACTAAATGAATTTTAGCGGGGGAAAGCAGTACATTAAATTGGAGAAATAAGTAGGAATCCATTCACAAAGACTGTATTAAGCCATGCTGACAAATTGGAACTTTATCTTATAACTAGATTTTCCACCCAAAGGGTTTTGCTCTGGGAAGCAGCATAAAAACACTGCATGCCGGAAAGTGTGGAATGTATCCAATGCAGTATACAAAGGTAAATTTATAGCCTTAAATAATACTAATGTTTAAAGAGAAGAAAAAATATTTCATCCTAGAATTTTGAAAGGGAAAAATAATTATGTTCAAACAAAAATAAAACCAAAGAAATAACTGGGCTCTCAAATCACATTTTATACCTCATGTTTTATCTGTGTCCTAGCTCTCAAAATATTCTTACCCCTTTTTGCCATATGCAAACTCCTACTCATCCCTCATGACTCAACTCAAACATAAGTTTTGTGAAATATGCCCTGATTACCTCTATACTAACATTATAACTTGAAATATTATGTATAATATTTCAGTTTTGCCATAATTTCTATGTGTCTGTCTCCACCTCTAGACTGTGACCCTCTTAAGTACAAGAACTGTTTTTTCTTAATTTTATCTTTTTTATCCCCAGCTCCTGAATAGACTCTGGCATATAGTAGGCATTCATCATACCTATTTCATATTTATTGAATGGATGAATAGCCCCATGGCTCTAGATTTATAAAAGAAGTTATCCAACAGATAAAGATTATCCAATCACTAGGTAATCAGGTCCTGCATCAATGTTCTCGATCCTGAGATAAGTCTAACTCACAAAGTGTAAGAGCCCCTAGTAAACGCTTTTCTAATGAACTGGGAAAATGTTATCCACTACAAAGTAAGGAACTAAGCCTTAGTAATATCACTGTGTTGATGTCCCAGTAGGATCTGGGGTCAAAGATCTGTGGCATGGAAGTAATGCAAAATTGAGCACTGGGCCTGCAAGAAATATCAGAGGATTTCAGACCTTATAAACAACCATGGTCCTAGGGAAATTTATTGAGAAATGTATTTATCAGGGTTGGTGACATCTAGATTTGAATTTGTCTGCCCACCCCTCCTTTTTTTTTTTTTTTTTTTTTTTTTTTTTTTTTTTTTTTGCCCAGGTTGGAGTGCAGTGGTGTCATCTCACTCACTGCATTCTCTGCCTCTGGGGTTCAAGCAATTCTCCTGCCTGAGCCTCCTGAGTAGTTGAGATCACAGGGGCCCGCCACGACGCCTGGCTAATTTTTGTATTTTTAGCAGAGATGGGGTTTCACCCTATTGGCCAGACTGGTCTCAAACTTCTGACCTCAAGTGATCCACCCTCCTCAGCCTCCCAAAGTGCTGGGATTACAGGCGTGAGCCACCATGCCCGGCCTGTCTGCCTACTCTCTAAGCCACTCATACAGGATGTTTTCTGAGTCTTGATCACTACTGTCTTCTTAGCATATCATTAATTTCTGTGTAATACAAGGGTCATAGACCATCACTGTGACACGGTAATTCCCCAAATGTAGAGAACTGAATTCTTTACATTTCTGAGCAGAACTGAGAAGATTATGTCTCAAAAACTTATTCAGTGATAACAGGACAGAAAGCATCCTTGAGTCAGAAATGTCATTTTGTAGAGTAGCAAAGAGAATGTAAAAAATTCCAGATGAGGATCTGGTTAAAAAGGTAAATGTCCAGAAAAGGCAAATCTTTAGAGACAGAAGGTAGATTCATGGTGCCTGGGACTGGGGATGGAGGTAGAGATTAAGTGTAAATGGGCTCAGGGGATCTTCTTGGGTGATGGGAATGCTCTAGAACTAGATGTGATGGGTGCACGACTCCGCCAAGTTGCTAAAAATCATTGAATTACACACTTGAAATGGGTGAATGTTAGGTATGATATATTAATTATGCCTCAATGAAGTTGAAGTTTTTTTAAAATGCAGTTTTAGAACATCAAGGCAGCAACAGTGTTTGCTCAGAGAGCATTCACAGCCTATTTGGACACAGCCACATCAAGAATTAAGGAGATGGAAATCAGGGAAGACCTAAGAAGGGTTTATGATAGGATATTCACTGCAGCACAGTTGTTTAACTTTTCATTTAGAAAATGTCAAGCATATAGAGAAGTAGAGAGGATGGCTTAACAAACCTAGCACCCAGCTTCAACAGTTACTCAATTGATGGTTAGTTTTACTTCATCTAAAATCCCACCCATTCCACCCCGCCCCACACACAAGATTATGAAACAGTTTTTAAAAATGTTCTCACTGTGGAAAATGTCAAAAATATACTAGCAAATACAATACAGTACCATATAGCCCCATAAGCCTACCTCCCAGTTTCAACAATTATCACTACATGGCTGCTCTTTTTTTTTAAAAAAAAATATTTTTTCTGAGGGTACATAGTAGGTGTATATTATTTATGGGGTATATGAAATATTTTGGAACAGGCATGCAATTCATAATAGTCACGTCGTGGAGAATGAGGTATGCATCACCTCACGCATCTAGGCTTTGTGTTCCAAACAATCCAATTATACTCTTTTAGGTATTTTTAAATATACAATTAACTATATTCACCCTGTTGAATAGTATTAATACTAGGTCTTAATACTTGTATCAAATACAAGGGTGACAGATAATAAGCATATAAACAATCAAAATGCATAGAAGGTCAGATGGTGGTGCCTACAATGAAGAATGGCAGACACAATCCATCAAAAGAAAGGTAAATAAATGAGGCTATAACCCTGCAACAGAATTCATAAAAGTGATGTGATTAATTTACATCGACCAGAAAGATGCAACAAATATTTATTTATTCTTTCTATTTCTTTGTACCATTAAGCATTCCTCTTCCCACCCCCCCACACCCGCTACTACCCTTCCCAGCCTCTGGTAAGCATCCTTCTACTGTCTGTCTTGATGAATGCAATTGTTTTAATTTTTAGCTCCCACAAATAAGTGGGAACATGTAAAGTTTGTCTTTCTGTGCCTGGCTTATTTCACCTAATGTAATGACCTCTAGTTCTGTCCTTGTGGTTGAAAATGATAGGACCTCATTCTTTTTTATGGCTGAATAGTACTCCATTGTGTATATGTACCATGTTTTCTTTATCCAACACATGGCCACTCTTACTTCATCTGCATTTTTCTCACTTCTCCCATCCTTGTATTATTGGCAAGCATGCCTCATACATCGTATCATTTCATTTGCAAATATTTCATTAAGTGTGCCAAAAGGTGAGGACTTTATTCTTTTAACATAGTCACATACCATTGTGACATCCCAACAAATTTCCAATTGTATCATAAATGTCAAAAAAAAGAAGTTTTTTTTAAGAGTTTGTTTATTTGAATCAGAGTCCATCACATGTTGCTATTTGTTGATATGTCTCTCAAGTTTCTTTTAATCCGTAGACCTGCTTCCCCATCACGACCTGCTTCCCCATCACCACTCCCTTCTCTCTTTTTTCTTGCAATGTCTTTGCTGAAGAAACTAGGTCATTTGTCTGTAAAGTTTTTCACAGTCTAGATTTCGCAGCATTATTTTTAATAACAAAACATTAGAACCAGTAGACACCATCCATCAAAAGAAAGTCAGGTAAATAAATGAGGCTATAACCATGCAACAGAATTCATAAAAGCGATGTGATTAACTTACATCAACCAGAAAGATGCAACAAATACTTATTAAATATACACTATGTGCCAGGTTCAATTCTAGGTGCTAAAGACATGGCTGTGGACTAAACAAAATCCCAGACCTCTTGGAGTCTGTACTTTAATGGAGGGTGATACACAATAAGCACATAAACAATCAAAATGCATAGAATGCCAGATGGTAGTGCCTACAATGAAGAATGGTGCAACAGGAAAAAGGAATAAGGAGTCTGAGGAAGTGGGGAACAGAGAGCTGCAATTTCAAACACCAAGGTCAGAGAAGGCTCTAATGGGGAGATGACATTTGTGCAGACGTGACAGAGGTGATAAGCTAGCAAGTTGTGCAGATAACAGAGGTAAAGAATCCAATGCAGGCCGGGCGCGGTGGCTCAAGCCTGTAATCCCAGCACTTTGGGAGGCTGAGACGGGCGGATCACGAGGTCAGGAGATCGAGACCATCCTGGCTA
>NW_012103365.1:1316955-1319824 GCF_000951045.1 Mandrillus leucophaeus
CTGAGACGGGCGGATCACGAGGTCAGGAGATCGAGACCATCCTGGCTAACACGGTGAAACCCCGTCTCTACTAAAAAATACAAAAAACTAGCCGGACCAGGTGGCGGGCGCCTGTAGTCCCAGCTACTCGGGAGGCTGAGACAGGAGAATAGAGTGAACCCGGGAGGTGGAGCTTACAGCGAGCCGAGATCCAGCCACTGCACTCCAGCCTGGGCGACAGAGCGAGACTCCATATCAAAAAAAAAAAAAAAAAAGAATCCAATGCAGCGGGAACAGTCAATGTGCAGGTCCTGGAATGGGAGTGTGCCTGGTGTGTTCAAGGAACAGCAAGGGGGTCCACGTGATTGGAGGGAGTGAGAGAGAGAGGAGCAGGAAACGCGTCCATGCGGTACCCAGGACCAGACTGTACAGGGCTTGGCAGCCTGTCACACGAACATAGGCTTTCCTGTCCCAGACATTGCTCTGGGTACGATGGAGCCACAGGAAAGTTCTGAGCTAAGAGGTGACATGATGTGATAATGCAACATGAATAAAGAAAGTTGCTAAATTTCTGATGTGGCTTGATCCCATTTGTGTTTGATACAGAACTCTATATGCAAGGGAAAATGTCAGAGCCCTGATGAACTCTTTCCCCGTCACCATCTCAGGTCCTGCATGTGACACTGCATGCTGACGACAGATCATCTTTCACTTGGGGGACCAGCTCAAGATGCCCTAAGCCCCTCCATTGAAGCTGGGGACAAAGAGGTGTTGCATGGGTAAAATTCACAAGGAGGAAATTTCCCCAGAAACCTCAATTCTGTGGGGGAAACCCTGACTTTCTGAACTCTAGTCTGGGTGTTAGCAGTTAGCACTTAGTCTGTCTCTCAAAATCCTTCTAAAGCAGGAGTCAGCAAACTACAAGCTGTGGACAAATTCTGTTTGCTGCTTGATGTTTGTAAATAAAGTTTTATCGGCAGGCAATGAACCCCGTTTATTTACATATTGTCCAGGGCTGCTTTTAGTTGTAGAAGAGACCGTGTAGCCTCAAAGCCAAACATATTTACTATCTGATCCTCAATAGGAAAAGTTTACCAAGCCCTGTCCTAGCAGGAACCAGGTCTCCGAAAGCTGAGAATTTCCCCAGCAAGGTGGTCCTGGGTCTTTGGAGAGTCACAGCCTGGTTCCACTGTGATTTCACCAATATGTCTCCACCACTCTGAGTGGCTTCGTCCATTAGGTCCAGATGAATTTCCTGAGATTGGGTGATACTCACACAGGGTTCCTCTGTGGCTTCCCCTTTTTTATGCTTGGAACTCAGGCAAATGGGCCCTGCCTCCCTTACCAGCCTCCTCCCACACCCAGGGTGAGCCCCACACGTAGTGTGCTGTATCCTCATGGATTCAGACTCATAAAACATACAGTCCTGGGCCCAAAGCCCAGCTCTGCCACTTACTTGAACACATCACTGAGCCTTGGGTCCCTCAAATGTGAAACAGCTCCTTCAAAGACTGCTGGGAGAACTAAATGCAATCGTGCACATAAAGAGGCTTAGTACAGAGTCCAGCACACACTGTGTTCAATGCATGTTGACTGACATCCCATATGCCAGCCTATTAGCCTATATGCTTGGCCAAAGTACAATTCCACCTGGATGCAATTGTGAACACTTTGTCCCTGACAGGCTTTTGCTATCACAAGGTTCTATTGACCTATCTCCATCACGACATCCATGCATTCAGCTTATCACAGGGTCCAGCTGTCACTGGGGAAGCCCTGACCTCTTAGGCACTAATAGACATCTCAAGCTTTCCTGCTCCCTTCTCCCTTCTTTGGATAAAACCATCATGATTTTCCTTTTGGGAAAGCACATCCACTCTCAGTCTATGCGGTCTGAGTAGGGCTGATGACACCCCAAAAAAAGGTCCAGCAGGAATGCCGAGGACACCATGAGATACCCCAGCATGCCCACCAACCCAATCCAAGAGCCTCTTCTTCAGCAGTTGGAGAGACTCAGGTATCTCCCCAAAATCAAGCCCATTTCCCAGCAGAGATTTTGCGCTATGTTGGTCAATTTTTGAAATGTCCATACCCATGTTGGCACAAGCTAAAAGCAGCTCCTTACTTCTGGCGCCTGCACCATCAGACTCTCAGGGTGTCTGTGGTCACCATGCATACACCATTCCTTTGCTCTCTTTCCTAACCTCCACCTCAGGGACTCGTGTCCATATTCGCATCACATTTCCGGTCTTTCATGGTCAGAGAGGCTTCTGGGGCTAGAAAAAATCACCGTGGGACACAGCACCCTTTCCAGACTCAAACTGAACTACACCTCTAGGTATGAACAGAAAGTGCTCCTTGTGTCTCCTTAAACAGGAGACAGAAAAAACTTATGTGCCAGGAGGAGGCAGGGAGCTGGAGTGATTAGACTGGGGTCTCCAGGGCCTCCCAGAATAATAGCTGTGCTCCAAAGCTGCCACTCTCAGAGGCAATTGTGCCACTTTTGATTACAAAGTAATAAGAGGAAGCCAATGGAAGGACGATAATCAGAAACATCTCGTGGGAAGGAGGGGGATCCCATCCTTTCCTAAGTCTCATTATTTTATCTAGGATAGGATCCAAAGGAAAGAAAGTGCAACAATACAAGAATCA
Source organism: Mandrillus leucophaeus (assembly GCF_000951045.1). Classification (NCBI taxonomy): domain Eukaryota; kingdom Metazoa; phylum Chordata; class Mammalia; order Primates; family Cercopithecidae; genus Mandrillus; species Mandrillus leucophaeus. Next base: position 1,319,587 of record NW_012103365.1, read on the forward strand.
GCAATCATAAAACAATGGCCAAGAAAGATTTGATCTGCCCAGGTCCAACATGTGCAACCTACCATATGATAAAGAATGGATTTTCTTTTTTTCTTTTTTTCTTTTTTTTTTTTTTTTCAGATGGAGTCTCGCTCTGTCACCCAGGCTGGAGTGCAGTGGCCGGATCTCAACTCACTGCAAGCTCCGCCTCCCAGGTTTACGCCATTCTCCTGCCTCAGCCTCCCGAGTAGCTGGGACT
>NW_012103365.1:1320709-1360923 GCF_000951045.1 Mandrillus leucophaeus
TCACTATGATGATCAGGCTGGTCTCAAACTCCTGACCTTAAGTGACCCATCCCCCTTGGCCTCCCAAAGTGCTGAGATTACAGGCTTTTCTTTTTCTTTAATGAGACGGGGTCTCACTCTGTCACTCAGGCTGGAGTGCAGTGGCACAATCAGCTCATTGCAGCCTCAAACTCCTGGCCTCAAGGGATTCTCCCACCTCAGCCTCCTGAATAGCTGGGACTACAGATGTGTGCCTCATGTCTAGATAATTTTTTTTTAAATTATTTTTTTGTAGCAAGGGGGTCTCACTATATTGCCCAGGGTGGTCTCAAACTCCTGTGCTCAAGCAATCCTCCCACCTCAGCCTCCCAAAATGCTGTGATCACAGGTATGAACCACCATGCCCACCCTCTTTCTTTTCTTTTTTTTTTTTCCTTTTGCACTGAAAATTCAGTATACTACATATTTTCCTTCCTCTTTGGCATTCTCTAATAAAATGAAAAATGAGCCAGAGAAAAGCATTCCTTGACTTGGGTCAAATGAAGGTTATATTATCTAGATAGTTCACTGAGTTTGATAAGTAATGCAACAAAATCCCAATAGAGACATGGAGGAAAGGCAGCAAAACTTTATGCAAATGTCAGGCAGAGAGAAGAAAATACACATGGCCAAGCATTCCTTTTGAACTGTGATTCCCCTCAATCAGCCTGACACCACTCAGCAACACTATACATCAGAGGGTTACTGAGTCCACAAGAAGACAGCTCCCTAGGTGACGCTGCTAAGGAAAAACATCTCCAAACTGGGAAGGAGATTTCCTCAGTCACCTTGCTTCTCATACCTCTCCTGATAGCATCCCTGCCACTGTTCACAGGATGTGGGCTGTTATGGAGATGGTGGAGAGGGCTGGAGAATGGACTGGGAAAGAATTGTGAACATTTTCCAATGTGAGGATGATTGCTTGCTGATATGGTTTGGTTCTGTGACCCCACCCGAATCTCATCTCGAATTGTAGTTCCCCCATGTTGAGGGAGGGACCTGGTGAGAGGTGATTAAATTGTGGGGGTGGTTTCCCTCATGCTGTTTTCATGATAGTGAGGGAGTTCTCACGAGATCTGGTGGTTTCAAAGTGGCAGTTTCCCTGCACACACTCTCTTTCCTGCTACTATGTGAAGACATGCTTTCTTCCCCTCCACCTTCTGCCATAATTGTAAGTTTCCTGAGGCCTCGCCAGCCATGAGGAACTATAAGTCAATTAACCCTCCTTTCTTTACAAATTACCCAGTCTCAGGTAGTACCTTTAAAGCAGTGTGAGAAGCAACTAATACACTTGCTTTACATAAGTTTTACGTTAAATATATCCCTTTGAGTGAAGCTTGCAGTTTGGGCACATGCACTTCCTATTTCCTTGATGCCAGAAGTCACTATGAGGTCCACAACATTTGCTATATTTCTTTAAGCCAGAGCTGTCTCTGCCCTTCTCCATTTGACCCTGAGAGCTAGGGAGCCCCCTTTGCTATGAAGGGGAAGGTCCCCATAGAAATAGCTCACAGCAGGCTGGTGAACATCACTTAGCTGGTCCAAATCTCTCCTATTTCTCTTGCCCTCTCACTCAGAATTGGTTACTGAAGTAAGGTGGTCTTAGGTGATTGACTTCCATGGACTGAGCTCCAGTCTCACCATTCCAAAACTGTGTATCAGTTTCTCCCCCCAGAGAGGGACAATCCTTGGGAGCTCACCTTCCTACGGATAAGGAAGTCATTATACATAAACCTATCATCTACACAGGCACAAATGCAAAAATTACTTATTCACACAGTAGCAACAACAAACTTCATAATAATATAATATACTAATACTAATCCATGCAACAACAAACGTTTTTGAGCATCTGCTTGTGGCAGCACCAACTTAGGCATGGAGAATACAAATATAAACCAAACTTGGTCCTTGCCCTCGAGGAGTTTGTGGAAAAACTAAGCAAATAGTAAAAGGATGCCACCCAATTAAATCATCAGCTGTGAACAGGATTCCATAAGATGTTGATTGTCCAGTTTGTCCACCTGTCTCTTTTCACCCCTCTGTGTTCCCCCAGAGTGCTCTGTCATTGTCTGACTCTTCTCTGCCCCCAGCCCTGACTCCTCCACCCATCCACTCTTTCTTCCATTTGCAGTTTGGATTAGTTCCATTTCCCCCAGGACCTGAACCAATCCTGACAAAGCCTTCCTTCCTCTGCCTCTGAGTGTGGTTGACATTTTCTGAACCGAAGGTCTTCAGCAGCCTCTACCTTTCTCTCCTGCATCCACTCCTTTTCCTCTTAGAATACAGCCTTAGTCACAGATTCAGACTTGGGACCTAGGTACCCCAGTGCTCAATCCCAGGCTGTCCCCCTACATCCCATCTCTTTTCCTGCTACTTTGATCTGAAATAAGGAGCCAAGGATAACCGCTGGATGCTGTGCCATGCCCTGAGTCGCACCCTCCTGGTGTTTATCCGCAGCACCTCATCCTTCCTCTCTTGGCCTTGCATCATCCAAGGAATAGAAGCATTTCCCTGAGTCCTGCCTGAAGCCCATGTCAAGAAAGGACTTCCTCTACAGAGACAAACAGGGTTGTCCCATGAGTAATCCTAGAGGTTCAGACTTCCTGGCAGTGAGCTAGAGGAATCAGAGTTTCCATCTCTCCCAGAGGTGGGGCTGCAGCTCACATCCAACTTCCACAAGGCTTCCAGGTGCAAGAAGCCGGCAAAGTCTTGTGCAATTTCTACACAGCTTCCATCTAAAGCTAGATTCCTGAGCCAGAGGCTTATTTTTCCCACATCCAAGGCTACATTCATGCTTGCACTATAGCAGGGTAAAGGAGAGGGGCAGGGCCCTTCCCTGGAGCACAGACCCACATTGTGTCCAGCCCCTGTGGGGTCCTGAGAGAATGGGGTAGGGTGCAACGTGCTCATCTTGGTGGCTCTTGGCTTATGAGTTTTCATAACAAAGCCTGCTCCTCACCACATGATGTGGGTGGATTTGCCCTCACCCACTTGGCCACAATTTTTCTCAGTGAGGGTGTATTGGTTTCCTACGGCCGCCATAACCAGGTACAGAGGGGCCTCAACTTATGATGAGGTCATGTCTTGATAAGCCCATCATAAGTTGAAACTATTCTAACTAAAAAATGCATTCAGTACACCTACCGAACATTATAGTTTAGCCTACCCTGCTTAATTTTTTTTAATTTTTTTTAATTTTTATTTTAAGTTCAGGGGAATATGTTCAGGTTTGTTATATACGTAAACATCAGTCATCAGGGCTTGTTGTAAAGATTATTCCATCATCCAGGTATTAAGCCTAATACTCACTGGTTGTTTTTCCCTGATCCTCTCCCTCTTCCCACCCTCCACCCTCCACCCTCCAAAAGGCCCCACTGTGTGTTGTTCCCCTCTGTGTGTCCATGTGTTCTCAGCATTTAGCTTCCACTTATAAGTGAGAACATGCGGTATTTGGTTTTCTGTTCCTGTGTTAGGTTGCCAAGGATGATGGCCTCCAGCCTACTTTAAATGTGCTCACAACACTTATGTCAGCCTACAGTTAGGCAAAGCCAAAGCCTATTTTATAATAAAGTGTTGAGTATCCCATGTAATTTATTGAAAACTGCACTAACAGTGAAAAACAGAATGGTTGTTTGGGTACTTGAAGTATGGTTTCTGCTGAACGTGTACGGCTTTGGCACCATTGTAAAGTCGAAAAATCAGAAATCAAACCACCATAAGTAGGGATCTGCCTGTACCCACAACTGCATGGGTTAAAACAACAGAAATGTATTGTCTCGCAGTTCTGAAGTTTGGACGTTCAAAATCAAGGTGTCAGCAGGTATATGCTCTCTCCCTGCCTCTAGGGGAGAATCCCTCCTGGCCTCTGCTGGCTTCTGGTGTTTGCTGGCAATCCGTGGTGCTCTTTGGGTCACAGCTGCATGACTCCAGACACAGGCCATCTTCTCCCTGTGTGTCTAATCATCGTCTTCCCTGTGTGTGTGTCTGCCTCTGTGTCCAAATCTCCCCTTCTTAGAAGGACACCAGTCATATTGGATGAGGGCCCACCCTGATGCCCTCATTTTAGCTTGATTACCTCTGCAAAGATCTTATTTCCAAATAAGTTTACACTCAGAAGTACTGAGGGCTAAAATTTCAACATATCTTTTTTGGGGGACAAAACTCAACCCATAATAGAGTCTCCCTGAGAAGCCCCACCTGCTTCCAAATGGCCTGTCTAGTATCATCAGATCTGTCTTTACGACCACATGCAGAGCCCCAAAACTTTATGGGAGATGCCCCAGAGCACACACTTAGGCCCACAGAGCCTGCCCTGCCTTGGAACACTTAGTGCCTGGGAAACTTAGCCATCCCATTGTCAATCTTCATAATCTGTTTAGATTCAGGTTGCTTATTTGTCTAATGTATTATTGCTATGTAGATATAGTGAGGCTGTTGGGTCCAAGCTGCTGAATAAGCCCTGGAACCTTCTAATAAACTGTCCAATATACTCAGCATATGCTGAATGTCATAAGTCACTAAGATCTCAAAAACAGGAAATACAAAGAAATCATGCAAACCCATCATGTACATGAAATTTGCTTAAACGGCCTCTTTTGATGAATAGGGTCCCTCCCAGACACTTGACACAATAGTAGGTCATTAAGATGATGAGAAGAATGGCGGGATTGGTTAGTGATTTACCAAACACTGTTCAAATGCATGTAACTCCCTTGAGTTTGCTGGGGACATCCAGAGTCTTGTTCCCATACTGTGGGAAGTATCATGACAATAATACAATTTCAAAGGTTTTGTGGATCTCACTCTTGTCTCTGCTTTTCTGTGTTTAACCCAGGAGTCCAAAGGGATGCAGTCACAGCACTTTGTCACATTCCAAGTAGATCGTTCCTTCTCTGCATTCTAGGTGTTCCTCCAGTTCCTAAGTCAATAGGATCCTTCCTGCTATTGCCCTTGCACCTTATATTGTCTTTATCCAACTGGAATAGGACTGGTAGAACCCCAACGGCTGCAAGTCTAGGAGACAGGCATGCAAGAGACATAAACCATTCTAGCTGGGTGGAGAGTCTGGAACCAAGAAGGATCTGAAATAGTTGAACCCTACATTGATAATCCTTGTCAAGAGCCTATGTTTGGCATCCCCTGTTTTATCCTGTCCAATTATTTGCCCATTAGAATAACACATCAATTTTTTTTTACTAAATAGGGTTGTAACTCTAGAAACCTGTTATTTTTCTTAATTATTCCCCTTTCTTCTGGTTCCTTTCTCCAGCCTATGTATTCTAGGTATCATGTCTGGAAGGAATGCAGCAAAATATATTGAATTTTCCAACAAATTTCCATTTTATAAAAGCACTGACACATGATAATGTTGTGGGCCAGGAGACCAGATCAGTGGTGCTCAGCATTTGCTTGTAGTCTGCTTTTCAGGTGGAGAAAGTCACCTGCTTCATAGCTAAGAGTCTTTGCAACTTATTCGTTTAGTGCAAGTTTGCTTCCTCCCATGCCTACATTTCTGGGAGTTATCTGTGGTCTGCTGTCTCTAACCCAAAGAGGGTTTCCATTACCCATTTTGTGGAGTCTACCCTGAGAATTTCCCACACAGAAAGGGAATTGTTAGCTATAATTTCTTTCTGTTAAATTAAACTCAAACATCACTTACAAAACACTTTTCATGGGTTGAGCATTATGGAGGTCATGATAATGGGGAAATCTTTGTTCTTGTTCTCTCTAGGGACTGATAAATCAACAGGAAGAGGTAGACATACATAAATAAATAAATACTATAAGGCACATTTTGTTAAATAATATGCATGGAGTGTGTAGTGGACCCCATCTTGGCTGCCCAGACTTTCCTTTTGTGACCCCCATTCCCCCAGCTACCAGGGGTGCTGGTTGTCATTAGCTCACAGCTGTATCCTTCTCAGAGCGGCCTTCAACTGAAGGAATCTTCCTTGATTAAGGTTATGCCTTCTCCTAGGACAGCCTAATCCAATAGCCACCTGACGTGGGGTTACAAGAACCTTGCCTAATTAAGGAAATCTCTGCAGGGCCATCTCAGCTATGAAGTCCCCCCAGATCAGCCGATGTCTCTCTTGCAACTCCTTCTTGCTGCAACCTCTGTCTCTGCCCATTCTTGCTTCTCTAGCTCCCTCATGGGTGTTTTGTACCTAAGAGCTGTGCCCGGCACATTTCCTACTTGCCAATCTCTGCCTCAGTCTTTCTCTAGAACGTAACCTATGACAGAGTACTAAGGGAAAAGGAATTTGTTTGGACTAGAAGATATGGAAAGGCTCTTAAATACTTATTCAACTGTTTATTGAATGTCTGTTCTGACTTGGTACTGACTAGGTACTGGGGGGTGTGGCAGCTAACACGGCAGATCTGGCCACTGCTCTCAAGCAAGTTTTAAAAAAAGTATTCTTAGCCAATGATAAGTGGAAAGAGAAAGGAGAGAGCAAGCACGCAAGCAAGAAGGAAGGAAGGAAGGAAGGAAGGAAGGAGAAAGTAAAGAAGGAAGGAAGGAAAGGAAGGAAGGAAGGAAAGAAGGAAGGAAGGAAGGAAGGAAGGAAGGAAGGAAGGAAGAAAGAAAGAAAGAAAGAAAGAAAGAAAGAAAGAAAGAAAGAAAGAAAAGAAAGAAAGAGAGAAAGAAAGAGAAAGAAGGAAGGAAGGAAGGAAAATAAAGAAAAAAGGAAAGAAAAAGAAAGAAAGAAAGAGAGAGAGAGAAAGAAAGAGAGAGAGAGAAAGAAAGAGAGAAAGAGAGAGAGAGAAGAGGAGAGGAGAGGTTATTAGCTAATAATAAGGTAGAAAGTGATAGCAAATGGCTCCCTCTTTGGGGGTAGGGTGATCTCCCAAAATGTCAAAGTGGTCAGCCATGTACAGATCTGGGTGTAAAAAGTCCAAATGGAGAAAATGGCAAGTGCAAGGTCCTGAGACAGGAAAGACCTGGGTGTGCTGAAGAAACAAAATAAGGGACCGGTGTGGTGGCTCACCCCCCTGTAATCCCAGCACTTTGGTAGGGTGAGGTGGGAGGATCAGTTGAAGCCAAGAGTGCAAGACCAGCCTGGGCAACACAGTGAGATTCTACGTCCACAAAAACTTTAAAAATTAGCCCAGCATCATGGTGTATGCCTGTAGTCCGAGTCACTCAGGAGGCTGAGGCAGGAGGATCACTTGAGCCCAGGAGTTGGAGGCTGCTGTGAGCTGTGATCACATCACTGCACTCCAGCCTGGGGTATAGAGTAAAACTCCGTCTATTAAAAAAGAAAGAAACAGAATGAACACCTCCATGGCAAAATGAGAGTCAACATGGAAGAAAGATAAGTAGGGTCCAGATCATGTAAGGCCTTGAAGATTAAAAAGTTTGAATTTTATTCCAAGTACAAGGGAAAGGCAAGGCGGGATTTAAAGCTCAGGAGTGATATGTTCCACAGTTTAGAAAGATGATTCCAGTTGTCCTGTGAAGAAAGGATGGAAGCAGGGAGGTCTTGTCAGAAAGTTTCATCATAGTGCAGTTGAGAGGTGACAGTGCCTTGGACTAAGAAGGTTTCAGAGAAGATAGAATTGGATGGATCATGAATAATGTTGGAGACAGAGGCAGCAGGACTTGCTGATGTATTAGATATGAGTAAGAGAAAGCAACGTAGCAAAGATGATTTCCTGATTTGGGGCTTCCACAACAGAAAGGCCATTGGTGCCATTTATTGGAAACGGGAAGGGGGAAGAGTAGGCAATTTATGGGAAGACATTAGAAAAAAAAAAAAAAAAAAATTCCAGGTGCAGGTTAATAATAAAGCCATCGAGATAGGAAAATCCAGCATGCATTTGAGAATCTGCTATTAGTCTAATGGGGTTGGAGTGCAAGGTATGTGGGGGTGTGAAGAAGTCGTTCAACAGGACGAGACACACAGGGAAAATGGGGTTTGAGAGGAATATAATTGAGTCTGTGTTGGGCATATTAAGTTGGAGATGATGAAGTGGTGCTTGGTGGAAAGCACTTTTTGCAATTAAAAGTGCTTATCCGCAGTTCCAGAGAGAACTGAAGGCTCCAGACAGCTGGCTGGTGGTTGAAGTTATGAGCATGGCAGGCAGACTTGAGTGATAAGAATGACTGAGAGTGGGGTCCTGAAAAACAGTGTTTCAGGGTAGGGAAAGAAGGAAATGTGAAAGGATTCTTCTGAGTCAGGGAAAATCAGGACAGCTCAGGATCATGAAAGCCAGAAGAGGAGGGAAAGACTTTTGCAAAGTACAACCTTCTATTATTAAGAATAGTGATTGGGGCACAGTGACTCACACCTGTGCTCATCCCAGCACTTTGGGAGGCCAAGGCAGGAGGACTGCTTGAGGCCAGGAGTTTGAGACCAGCCCGGACAACATAGTAAAACTCTATCTCTACAAAAAAAATTTAAAATTAACCCAGCACAGTGGCATGCCTGTAGTCCCAGTCACTCAGGAGGCTGAGGTGGGAGGATTGCTTGAGCCCAGGAGTTCGAGGCTGCAGTGAGCAAGCTATGATTGTGCCACTGCACTCCAGCCTGGGCAATCCAGTGAGGCCTTACCTCTAAAAAAAAAAAAAAAAGGCCTGGTGCAGTGGCTCACGCCTGTAATCCCAACACTTTGAGAGGCCGAGGCAGGTGGATCGTGAGGTCAAGAGATCGAGACCATCCTGGCCAACATGGCGAACCCCATCTCTACTAAAAATACAAAAATTAGCCAGGCATGGTGGCATGTGTCTGTAGTCCCAGCTACTCAGGAGGCCAAGGCAGGAGAATCACTCGAACCCAAGAGGCAGAGGTTGCAGTGAGCCACGATCGTGCCATTGCACTCCAGCCTGTGCAGCAGAGCAAGACTCCATTTCAGAAAAAAGAAAAAAGGGAAAAAAATAGACACTCACCCTCTTCCTTTGCATGTTGAATCTTCCAGAGAGGGGTGTGGCCTCTGGAGTCAGCTCCTACCTCTAGGTCCCAGTGGCCAGAGAGCAGCCTCAGCACATCAATGCCTCTCTCCCCAGACCCCATTGCTTCTGTTTTGTCTTCCTCCTTTCCATCATTTCTCACAACGGCAAGCTGTGGCTTGGTAACATCGCTGCCTGGAGCTAGGGTTAATGTAAAAGCACTTTAAGATGGTGGTTCCCAAGCTTTGCATGCAGGGAAATCACCAGAGAGCTTGTTAAGCTGCAACCCCCACTCCTGAGATTCTGATTCAGAAGGTAGAGCCCATGAATCTGCATTTCTTTTTCAAATTTTTTCATTTCAATAGTTTTTGAGTTTTGGTTTTGGTTACATGGATGAGTTCTTCAGTGGTGATTTCTGAGATTTTAGTGCACCCATCACCCGAGCAGTGTCCACTGAAACGAATATGTAGTCTTTTATCCCTAACCCCCCTCCAAACTTTCCTCCCCACAAGTCCCCAAAGCCCATTATATTATTCTTATGCCTTTGCATAAGAATTTGCATTCTCATAGGTTATAAGTGAGAACAGACCATATTTGGTTTTCCATTCCTGAGTTACTTCACTCAGAATAATGACCTCCAGCTCCATCCAAGCTGCTTCAGAAAGCATTATTTTGTTCCTTTTAATGACTGAGTAGTGTTCCATGCCATATATATACCACCTTTTCTTTATCCACTTGTTGGTCGATGGGAACTTAAGTTGGTTCCATATCTTTGCAAACACGAATTGTGCTGCTATAAGCATATGTATGCATGTCTTTTCTAGATAATGACTTATTTCCCTTTGGGTAGATATCCAGTAGTGGGTTTGCTGGATCAAATGGTAGTTCTACTTTTAGTTCTTTAAGGAATCTCCATATTGTTTTCCACGGTAGTTGTACTAATTTACATCCCCACCAGCAGTGTAAAAGTGTTCCCTTTTTACCACATCCACACCAACATCTACTGTTTTTTGACTTTTTAAATTATGGTCAATGGATGTGCATTTCTAACAAGCTTCCAGCTGATGCTGACAGCAGACCCCACTTTGAGTTGCACTGTCTTAGTCATACTACATTGAAAAGCTGACTTCTTGTAAGCCAGGCTCTGGAGTTGTACTAAGATAATAAAAATAACAGTGAATCTTTATTGAGCTTTTACTATGTGCTAGTCACTGCCAAGTGCTTCCTAGGCATTATCTTATTTAATCCTAACATAATGCTATGAGGGAGGCACAATTATTAGTCCCATTTGTTCTCAGAGAGAATAAGTAATTTGCCAAATTTGGCATCCCTGGGGTTCCAACACAGGCTGTCCTCTTTCAAGCCTGAGATCTCAGTCAGTGGTGCACTCAGCTGCCCACACAGGTGGGACTTGCCCAGAATGCAGCACCTTGAGAATTATGCCAGCCCCACTAAGTGTCCCTGAGACCTCTCATGATGGAAAATGGCCACCTGTCCCCTGCAACAATGGTTCTCAGTCATTTCCTTCCGTTGACACACACCAGATGGAATTCACAGTATTCCTCCACTGACACAACAAAATTTCTACGTTGCCCGTGGGTGAAATGTAAAAGAAACTTGAAGCAACTATAAATCGCAACTCACAAGCAGTACAATAATTCCCAACTATCACAGGTAAGAAAACAATGGAACAGTAACAATCGATCATTATGAGCTATCACCAGACAAGATCATCTGCAGGTACATGTAATTCTTAACACACTAACTGTGATGCAATGGAGTGAGAGCAAAGAATTGTGAACAGTTTCTTTCTTTCTTTCTTTCTTTCTTTCTTTCTTTCTTTCTTTCTTTCTTTCTTTCTTTCTTTCTTTCTTTCTTTCTCTCTTTCTCTCTTTCTCATTCTTTCTTCTTTCTTTTCTTTCTTTCTTTTTTTTTTTCTTTTATTTTTTGAGACAGAGTCTTACTCTGTGGCCCAGGCTGGAGTGTAGTGGCACAATCATGGCTCACTGCAGCCTTGACCTCCCTGGGCTCAGGTGATCCTCCCACCTCAGCCTCCCAGGTAGCTGGGACTAAAGGCACATGCCACCATGCCAGGCTAATTTTTGTATCTTTTATAGAGACAGCGGTCTCACTATATTTCCCAGGCTGGCCTCAAACTCCCAGGCTCAGGTGATCCGCCCACCTCGGCGAGTTACTGTTTAATCCCAAAGTGCCGGGATTACAGACAAGCATGAGCCACAGTGCCCAGCCAAATGTAATCTTAAACCCGTTCTAATTTGGGGAGTTGGAAAGTAAATCAGTTGAAGACCTCATCTCTCTCCACCTGATTGACGTCTGTTTTTGCATCCCTGGCATTCATTCCACCTCCAATTTTGCCTGAGAAATAAGTTCTCCCTCCTTCTGATGTGTTTTGGGAAGAGCTGACTCTAGTCCTGGTGCTGGAGATGAGCGTTCAACCCACACTTGGCTAATCAAACCATGATTGCCCCTAGCCACACTATTGCTTCCAGGTTGGGAATCTGACTCCATCAGAGCCTGTCAGGCTCAGTTTGGAGACTCTTGTCAGAGACTCTGTCTCTTGCTCTTACAGCTGGGAGGATGTGGGCCCAGAACTACAGAGATCCACACAGAGAGACTGGGTGGCCATATAACGTATCATCCAAATCAGGATACTTTTGAGAGCAAAAGGGAAACTGTTAATTACGCTGGACAGCAGACAAAAAATGGAACTGTGTCAGGCAAACTGGAGTGACTGGTAGTTCTGCCCATGAGATTTGCTGACCGCAAGTAAGTCAGAGCTCAAAAGTAGAAACTTTATTTGCAATAGCCAAAAGGTGGGATCAATTTAAGTGTCCATCAGTGGATGGATGGATAAACAAAATGTGGTCTACCCACACAATGGAACATTATTCAGCCTTAAAAAGGAAGGGAATTCTGACACATGCTGCAACATGGATGAAAATTCAGTACCTTCTGCTGCATGAAAGAAGCCAGTCACAAAAGGACAAATACTGGATGATTCCACTTAGATGAGATCCCTAGAGTAGTCACACTCATAAAGACAGAAAATAGAACGGTGCTTGCCAGGGGCTGGAGGAAGGGGAAATAGAGAGTTATTGTTTAATAGATACAGAGTTTCAATTTGGGAAGATGAAAATGTTCTCGAGATGGATGGTGGTGATGGTTGCACAACAATGTGAATGTACTTAATGCCACTGAACTGTGCACTTAAAATAGTTAAAATCACAAATTTTGTTTTGTGTGTTTTACCACAATTAAAAATGTTAAAGATAGTAAAAAGATTAGCATATATGTTTCCTAATAAAAATACAGGTTTTAAAAAATAGAAACTGGGTCTTGATGATAGTTTTTTAAATTAGCTATTTTGAAACAATGTTAGAGTTACAGAAAAGTTGCAGAGAAATCACACAGAGTTCCCTGACACCCCTCATCCTGTTTTCACTATTGTTAATATCTTACATTACCACAGCACATTCATTGCAACTAAGACACCAACATTGGTGGATTGTAATTAACTAAACCCACACTTTCTTCAAATTTCACTCGCTTTTCCACTAACGACATTTTCCGTTATGGGAGCCAATCCCGAAGACCACATTGCGTTTAGTTGTCACATATTGGTCTGCAACAGTTTCTCAGTCTTTCCTTGTTTTTCAAGGCATTGAGAGTTTTATAGAATCCTGATCACGTAGTAAGTGAACTTTCCCTCAATTTGGATTTGTCTGATGTCTTTCTCATGATTAGACCTGGAGTTATTGGCATGGAGAAGAACACTACAGAAGTGAAGTGCCCTCCTCATCACATTATAGCAGGGGCTGCATGTTATCAAAATGATTTATCACTGGTGACGTTAACCTTCATCACCTGGCCAATGTTGGCCAGGTTTCTCAGCTATAAAGTTACTTTGGTTTTTTTCCCTTCCCATACCATTCTTTGGAAGCAAGTCCCCAGATCCAACCCATGCTCAAGGGAGGGGGGTAATTAAACTCCACATTTTGGTTAAAAAGAGCTTTGAGTCCCTGGATCCACCTATACCTGAAGCCAAGCACTTCCAGCCTTCTCAGTTACCTGAGTCAGTGTGTTCTTTCATTTTAATGCATTTAAAATGAAAGACTCCTAACTCTTGTTTCCTTCCAGTCCATCTTCCATGCAGAAGCCAGCATGATTTTTTAAGTGAATATATGACAAGTTCTCGGAACTACCACTAGGTCATAGCCTATCTGTACAGTCTGCATGATGAACATCCTTTGAGCTCTCTAACTGATGTAGCCCTGAGGCTTCAACCCTATCTGTCTCTCTGGGATAATATATTCTGTTGACCCAACCCTGTCAGGAAAGTAGTCTGTTTAGACTTGCTGTTCTACCACATTTGAAGAGCTTAAATGCCCAGAAGTATTTACAGACACGATCTCTATCAAGGGAGAAAGGGGGACACTTTGTCAGTCTCAGTGACCCAAATTTGAGGTTAATGATCTTGCTGGGCTGTTAAATTCAATCTTGCAAGTCTGTGCATTTCACAGTTATGAGAGGAGTCCTGAAATATTGGAACATCCAATTCCTTGATTTGTCCATCCATCCATCCAACCATCCATCCATCCATCCATCCATTCAGTGAATATTCACTGAGTTTCTATTATGTGTCAGGGACTATGCCAGGCTCAGGGAAAGCAATAGTGAAGAAAACGAAGTCGCTACCCTCGTGGATCTTATTGCTAGTGGGTAAACAGCTGATAAAGCAGTAAACAAGAAAATAAACTAGATAGTTTTGGATAATAAATGCCACAAGGAAAATAACACAGAGAATTGATAAGAGAGTAAGTGATGAGGGAGGCGAAAATACAGTTTTACATGGGATTTCAAGGGAAGATGTCTCTAAAAAGCAAAAGGAGGAAAGGAACCAATCGTAAAAAACACCAGGGGAAGATCTTTCCAAGCAGATGGAACCGCAATGCAAAAGCCAGAAGGCAAGAAAGAGCTTGGTATGCTCAGGAAGTAAGCAAGAAGCCAGTGAGGCTGTAGCACAGTGAGTAGGGAGAAGGGTAGTGAAAGATTATGGTGAAGAAGTAAGCAAGGGTCAGATCATGTAGGACCTTTGTAGCCATGGAAACAAGTAGTTGCAAGAAAGGGAGTGACATGATCCAATTTATATTTTTTAAAGACCTATCTGGCTGCTCAGTAGAAAATGAATTGTGAGGTGTCAGAATGAAAACAAGGAAGACCAGCTAGCTGTCTCTGCAGCCCAGGCGAGACATGATGGGGACTAGATCCAGGGTGGTGGTTATAGACTAGAAGAGAAGTGGGCAGATTTTAGATTCATTTTGGATAAAAGGACTTTGCATTAGTTCATTCTCACACTGCTATAAAGAACTACCTGAGATTGGGTAATTTATAAAGAAAAGAGATTTAATTGACTCACAGTTCTGCATGGCTTGGGAGGTCTTAGGGAACTTACACTCGTGTCAGAAGGGCAAAGGGGAAGCAAGCACATCTTCACGTTGGTGGCAGGAGAGAGAGAAAATGAAAGGAGAAGTACGACACACTTTCAAACAACCAGATCTCGTGAGAACTGTATCACGAGACAGCGCTAGAGGGATAGTGCTAAACTATTAGAAACCACCCCCATGATCGAATGATCTCCCAGGAGTCCTCACCTCCAACACCTCGGATCACAATTCAACATGAGATTTGGGTGGGGACGCAGAGCCAAACCACATGAGACTTGTTGTTAAATTAGAAGTGAAGAAATAATTAAGACTGAGTCAGGTTTTTGCTTTGGTGATGGCACCACTACCTGCATTGAATGGACTGGGGGGTGCAGAGCTTCATTTTGGGTATATTTGTGACATCTGTAAGTGAAGAATGAAGCCAGGGCATCTGCTGCAAGTAGAGGTCAGGGGAGGAAGGGATGAAGAAGATTTGAGAAGAGACAAAAATGTATGAAATAATAATCTCAGACAGGAGAAAAGCAAATTTAACCAGATAAATGTGTTAAGTTTCTGGGGAGCATTATATGTCCATTTGAAATGTGTGACCATGAAGTAAAAGTGAAGCAAGGCTTCACACACCAGAAAATCCAGATATGTGATTTTCTGCTGTAATATTCCCTTGCATGGGTACAGACCAATGGTTTGGTCTGAACAGTAATGAGTTTTTTTCCAGATGAAAAAGTAAAGAGTGGAGGACACTCTTGGAATACTATGATGATAGCAATGGGATATGGAATCTACACTGGATAAAAATGAATAGAAGGACATTGGACAGGATAGATGAAACCTAATTAAATCAACGGAATACAACTTCTCTGTCCAATACAGTAGCCACTAGCTACATTGAAAACTTCACATGTGGCTGCTCTGGATTGAGATGTGCTACAAGTGTAAAGTACGTGGATTTCAAAGACTTAGTATAACAAGAATAAAACGTAAAATATCTCATGAATAATTCAATATGGATTATACATTGATAATGTAATATTTTGGCTCTATTAAGTTAAATAAATCATATTATTAAATTAATTTTGTTTATTTTACATTTCTTTTTTTTTTTTTTTTTTTTTTTTTGAGACAGAGGCTCACTCTGTCGTCCAGGCTGGAGTGCAGTTGCGCGATCTCGACTCACTGCAAGCTCCACCTCCTGGGTTCATGCCATTCTCCTGCCTCAGCCTCCCTAGTAGCTGGGACCACAGGTGCCCACCACCACGCCCGGCTAATTTTTTGTATTTTTAGTAGAGATGGGGTTTCACCGTGTTAGCCAGGATGGTCTCGATCTCCTGACCTCGTGATCCACCTGCCTCAGCCTACTAGAAAATTTTAAATGACATGTGTGGCATGCATTATGTTATTGGCTAAGGCTGAACTAAAGGTCTTACTGGGTTAGGGAAATGTTTAGGGCAAAGACTATCACAGAAGGAGGGTGGTCAGAGAGTGGGAGACTTAAAATCCAGATTTCAGGGGTTGTACAGTTACCACCAATGGCGAGGTCCAGGATGTGGCTACGGAAAGAGTGGGCTGGTCGGGGAAAGATTATGGCTGAGTGGGAAGGCCCAAGGATGGAGAAATCAAAGGGTTACATGAGTTATCTGTGTAAATGTTGAAATCATCAAGAATGATGAGCAACGTGGAGTGGGAAGAAAGGTGGTGATGAGGTAGGCATCAGAGGCTTTAATAACTGAGGCAATGATAGATGACCACTTTAAGGAGGAGCAGCTGATGCCATGAACCACTCTGAGGAGAAGCAGCTGATGCTATAG
This sequence comes from Mandrillus leucophaeus, assembly GCF_000951045.1. Taxonomy (NCBI): domain Eukaryota; kingdom Metazoa; phylum Chordata; class Mammalia; order Primates; family Cercopithecidae; genus Mandrillus; species Mandrillus leucophaeus. Next base: position 1,336,891 of record NW_012103365.1, read on the forward strand.
CTGTTCTGTCCAATTTGGCAGCCACTGGACCACTTTGAGGAGGATCAGCTGATACTGTAGCTAGTCTGTCCAATATGGCAGCCACTGGCCATTAAGCACTTGAGATGCAGCTGGTCTGAATTGAGATGAATCTGAGGACTTCACTTGAAAGGGTCTGAGAATTTTTTTTTTAGGTAAAATGGGAAGAAATGTCTTGAAATTGGCAAAAGGGATACCTGAGGTACATGGGGTGAGGAGAAAAGCAACCTACACTTAGGAAGGCTGACCTTAAGCCAGTAAGAAGGATAGGGGACTACTAGGTTTAAGCTAAGACAAATGAAAGAAAATGTTTGGAGAAGACACGAGGAATGTAAGGATGTTTCCTGGTTATAGATTGGAAATTCCAGTGGCGGTGGAGGAAGTAACTGGGGAGGGAAGTGAGGGGAGGCAAGAGGAGTGAGGCAATCAGAGATGTAGAGAGCACCACGGGTCTAAGATTCTGAGTGATGACAGAGGTCCTAGGAGACTTCTATCCATTGCTTCTGGAGGTGAGCAATGTCATCAGATATGTGTGGCATGAGGCTGTTGGTCCTGGCATTCTCCTAGAAAAAAGTGGGTAATCAACTGAAGCCATAGTCCTGACTATTTAGTGTGGTGGTTTGGAAGTAAAGTGACAAGTCTCCAGGCATCCGCCATCCTCATTGATTCTGAGGGATGTTTTAAAGCAACAGTAATTAGTAATAATAAAGAAAGAATAATTATTGTAATGAGAAGTACCAGGAATAATTAGAACTTGCAATGATGTTGCTGTTGTAGAGAAGAGTTAGAAAAGACTTCTCATTAAACTAGATCAATGAGGAAGGATATTGGAAACAATGAGTGAGGATGTCTGTAAATGCATGTCAGAAAAATGCTGCCGATGGAGAATCTAAGAATCCTTACCCAGGAAAATGTGCTGACATAGAGACTTATTTCTTTTTTGGTACTATTTTAGTGATAGGTGTAGGTTAGTTTATTCACAGAAAAGAATCTGCAGGAATCTACCCTAGTTAACTAGCTAACTGAGGCCACAAATAGGAATGAAGTTAAAAGGGGGTGGTCCCTATTGTCACTATATATTTCTGTGATGTTAACACTTTTATAACAAATTCATATTGCTTTTGTAAACAGAAAATATATACCTGTAAACTCTGAAACGGTACATTTTTAAAAAAGGAAATATACATATACTGTATAAACGTTGAAACTATATGTAAATGTAAGTCCTTTCAAAATAAATTGAAGTTTGTGATAAATACAGGGGTTGGCAAACGGTAAAGGCCCAGAGAGTAAATATTTTAGGTTTTAAAGGCCACACAGTCCTATGGCAGCTATTCAACCCTGCCACTGTGGCATGAAAACAGCCATAAATAAATGATTAAATATTTATTATTACAGATGCATATAAATTATTAATATATGTATATATGTATACAATTACATATATGATATGTAAATTAATGACCATGGCTGTGTTCTGATAAAAGCTTTTTTTTTTTACAAAAACAGGCAGCAAGCCCAGATTCAGCCCATCAGCCATAGTTTGCCAACACCTGAAATAATATAATAAACACATAGAATGAACTAGTAACCAAATGAAGGTAAATAAAAAGACAAAAGCCTACGCATTTTTCATGTATGCCAGGTAAGAGTAGTTTAACATAATTCTAGGTGCAATTTGCACCATAAGTTAAAATTTCTAAAGAGAAAAACGTAAAAAGCAAGGTAGAGGCAATGAAACAATTATTTCATACAACCTATACTGACAGTTGCTACTGACATTACCCACAAACTTACCTTGGAGCTACTTTGAGGCCAAGGCAAAGAGGGAAACATGAAAGCTTTCAAAACTGCCATGAGAAGATGAAAGCAAACACCCCAATTCTGCAGAAAAATGTAATTTTGTTTAACTTTTTGAGCTTCAAGAGAATATTGTTTTTCTTTGGATCTTTATTTATGGTAGAGTGATGAACTCATCTCCCGTTTCCTGGGACAGTCTCTTATCCCGGGAAATCCATCCATCTCAGGTTTGGGTTTTGTTTGTTTTTTTGTTGTTGTTGCTGTTGTTGTTTGACACAGGGTCTCTCTCTCTCTGTCGCCCAGGCTGGAGTGTAGTGGCGCGATCTCGGTCCACTGCAACTCACTGCCTTCTAGTCTCAAGTGATTCTCCCACCTCAGCCTTCCAAGTAGCTGGGACTACAGGCACATGCCACCGTGCTCAGCTAATTTTTTAATTTTCTGTAGAGACGAGATCTCTCTATATTGCCCAGGCTGGTTTCAAACTCCTGGGCTCAAGCGATTCTCCTGACTCGACCTCCCAAAGTGTTGGCATTACAAGTGTGAGCCACCATGCCTGGCTCCATCTCAGCTTTAAAACTGTAAATCCTACATCCCAAGAACTCCCTTAGTCCTGAGAAAATTGGTATGGTTGGCCACCCTAACTAATTAAGGGACATTGAACAATGCAAGGGATGAGTCCTTTAATAATAGTGATTACAAAATGTACAGTTATTTTACTTATGTCCATTTCTTATACTATCAAAAAATAATGGCCAATGCATCATGTGTCCAACCCTCAAATATTTATAGAGTGCCTACCATGTACCAGGTACTTTAGATACAAAGATAAATAAAACATTTATTTATTTATTTATTTTTCTGTCCAGAACCAGATACTAAGTGCTAGGAAGTGGAACAGGAGCCTGCACAGTCGCCTGAGTCGATGAGACCACGTGAAGGATAAGGAAGAAAAAACACTGGATTCAGGAGAAACAATCAGTTAAATTGAACTGTGAGCCTCTAACATGCACAGCAGAAAGGGCAATGGGATTGTTGTCATCATCACAATGGAAGGGGAACTCTCAAGGAGCAGACACAAGATTCCCTCTGCTGAAATCTAAAAGGTGCTTTTGAAGAAGAACTTCTGAGTTGGGAGCCCTGAGATGCAGAGGCCACCTTCACGCCCAGAATTTTTCTTGGTTCAAGCTGGGGGTGGAGCATCCAAAAGACAATTCAACAAGGACAATCCAGAAGGCCACAGACGGCCGTGGACCATCAACAACTTCACATCCATCACCCCATTAGAGGTCCTTACATTTTAAAAAATGACTTAAATTTTAAATTACTCAGATTTTTAGAAATCTAAATGTTTCAGAAGGTAATCTGAATTGTGTTAAAAACCAGAAAACCTGACAATTTGTCCCCCATGGCATAATCAGCCGGACTGAGTACTGGCGACCCCCTTAGAGAGGTGTCCACGCTCCTGCTTAGTCCCTGATTAATCCCTGATACTGAGGCCCTGGGCCAGTTGCCATTTGCCAACACACTTGCCAGGTTCTTTAGTTTACATACAGCCTGTTTCTCATATTTATGTTAAATTCCAGCCCTAGTATGCATGTCTACTCAAGTTAGTAACCCCTAGACTAAGCTAATGAGCTAAGACATGGTTTACTGGTGATCCGTGGGACCTGAGGAGAACTCAGGATTCTTAGAGGACTTGGAGCTCTGTAGACCAGATTATAATGGTTGAAGCTCTAACTTCACCGGGAGATGGTGTGTTTCCCATTCCCCACAGAAGCTGTACTTCAATCTATGTCAATCCCCGCTCACTTTCTCCTTTCTGACATTCTTGCCTCAGTTTTCCTCCCACGGAACCCTCTACTTCTGCTTGAGGAACATTCATTACCCTTAATATCAGCTCCCCACCAGACCATAAGCTCCCAAAGGGCACGGGCTATCGCTTTTCTGTTCCCTGCCAGATCCTGAGCAATTGGCGATAGAAGTTCTTAATAAATATGGCTGGATGAGTAAATAAAGTGTCAGTCCCTTATCCAAGACTAATTCATCTTCCTGGCTCTTACTCCTACCATCCCTCCCCCTCCACAAGCACCCTTGAATACTTTTCACAGTGAGGTTCTTCTAAATCCAGCATCAAGAGATCACCTTCCCTTCCCACTGAGGAAAGGTGAAGGTTAAACATTCTAAGATAAAAGGGGCTGTAGATGTGGTAGGCAGAATTCCAATAGGACCTACAAGATTTCCTACCCTAATCCCCAAGACTGTGGATATGATGCAATATCACACCGGGTTCATGTTACTTTACTCAGCAAAAAGAATTTTGCAATTGTAATTAAGGTCACTTATCAGTTGACTTTGAGTAAATCAAAAGGAAGGTCATTCATGGGCCTAATATGATCACATCCGCCCTTTAAGAGCTCAGAGTTTTCTCAAGTTGGCAGCAGAAGGGTGAGTCAGAGAGATCCGAAGGATGAGAAAGACTGAAGGTACCATTGCTGGCTTGGTATATAGAGGGGCCATGTGTAAGGACCAGGGAATGTCATCTGTGAGATAAGGGTGACTCCAGCCCACAGCCAGCAGGGAAACCAGGACCTCAGCCCTACAGTCACAAGTTACTGAATTCTGCCAATAATAAGAATGAGCTTGGCTGGGCATAATGATTCACACTATAATCCCATCTACTCAGGAGGCCGAGACAGAAGGATTGTTTGAGTCCAGAAGTCCCTGACCAGCTTGGGCATCATAGTGAGACCCCATCTTTACAAAAAATTTTAAAAATTAGCGAGGCATGGTGGTGCATGCCTGTAGTCCTAGATACTTAGAAGGCTGAGGTGGGAGGATTGCTTGAACCCAGAAGTTCAAGGCTGCAATGAGCTTTGATCATACCACTGCACTCCAGCCTGGACAAGAGATCAAGACTGGGTCTCCTAAAAAAAATAAAGTTTTTTAAGGGATGAACTTGGAAGTAAATTCTTCCTCAGAGCCTCCAGATGGGAGCCTAGCCTGACTGACACCTTGATTTCAGCCTTGTGAGACCCTAAGTAGAGAATCCAGCCGTACCCATGCCAACTTATGAGCTACAGAACTTGGAGACACTGCGAGAGTGCCAATAAGTTTGTGGTAACTTGTTACGCTGCAATAGAAAACTAATAATACAACTTATTATCACCAGGTTTTGTTTAATAGAGAAAGAGATTTGGGATGATCAAGAGGTGAAAAACTGCCCACCTCTGGAGGACAAAGATGAGATGACACAAGCCAGGGCATGTTTGTTCCATACTTGCTGCCCATCTGTTATGGATCCCAGATCCTCAAAGGTGACTGAGTATTCGTTTATAAGCCCTTTCCACACAAGACAACCTGGGCAAAAATGTGTAGCCAAGCCTGGGAGGAGAGGACACTGATATAGTTTGTATGTCTGTCCTCACCCAAATCTCATATTGAAATGTAACTCCCAGTATTGGAGGTGAGGCCTGGTGGGAGGTGAGTGGATCATGGGGTGAATTTCTTATGAATGGTTTAGCACCATCTGCTGGTGATGTCCTTGTGATAGTGAGTGCGTTCTCGCAAGATCTGGCTGCGCAAAAGTGTGTGGCACTGCTCCCCCAACTCTTTTTCTCTTGCTCCTACTTTTGCCAGGTGACATGCCTGCTCCCCCCTTGCATGCTCCCCCTTTGCCTTCTGCCATAATTGGAAGCTTCCGGAGGTTTCCCAGAAGAAGATGTTGCTATGCTTCCCATACAGCCTGCAGAACCATGAGCCAATTAAACCTCTTTTTAAAATAAATTACTCAATTACTCAGTCTCAGTTTGCTTTTTCTGTTATTTATTTATTTATTGCTCTTGTCGCCCAGACTGGAGTGCAATGGCAAGATCTTGGCTCATTGCAACCTCCGCCTCCCAGATTCAAGCAATTCTCCCACCTCAGCCTCCCCAGTGGCTGGGTTTACAGGTGCCCACCACCACGCCCAGCTAATTTTTTTTTTGTATTTTTAGTAGAGACGGGATTTCACCATGTTAGCCAGGCTGGTCTCAAACTGCTGACCTCAGGTGATCCACTAGCTTCGGCCTCCCAAAGTGCTGGGATTACAAGCATGAGCCACCATGCCTGGCCTCAGGTATTTCTTTATAGTAATGCAAGAACAGCCTAATACAGACGTAGAAGCAAACATGTTACATGATAGGTGATACAGGCTAAGGGAGCCACTGAGGTCAGTGACAAGTCAGAGAGGGCCCTGGGTTTCTGTAGTGCCCCAGGAGCTTTCCTGACTCTCAGGTGCTCTATAGTGCTTGAGCCACCTCAACACAGTTATGTAACCTGAATGTCCCTGGGCCTCAGGACACAAAATGAGGTCACATAAGCATTTATACCCATAATTTACTTGTTCACATTCCTTCTTATTAATTGTATTAGTCCAGGGCACTGCATAAGTTGCTGAAACAGAGAGATTCAAATACATAACAGTCCAAGCAGAATAAAAGTTTATTTCTCCCTCATGTAACATCCTGTAGATGGATGGTGGTCCTGAGAAGGGAGGCAGCTCTGATCCACAGTGTCACTCAGGGTGCCAGGTTCCTTCTACCATGCTGCTCCATCTGCCCCTGAAGTGTTCTTGTCAGAGCTCAGCACCACCACCAGCAACTCCACTTCCAGCCCCCAGGGATGGGGAATGAAGAAATAGAGGCCAAGCAACTTCCTTTTAAGTAAATGACTCATCACTTCCACTCACATTCCATTGACAAGAGCACGGCTGCCCTAGCTGCAAGGGAGGCTGGGAAATGTACTTTCCACTGGGCAGCCTGTGGAATCCTAAAAGGAAAGAATAAATTTTAGGGGGCAGAAAAGAGTCTCTCCCACAGCACCACCCAAGTTTTGCTGAAAGTCTCTGGAGGCCATTTCACAGGTGTTTGAAGACCAACAAGTACCACATCCCCTGTGACCAGCCCTCGCACTGTGGCAATCAGTAGAGACAGCACTGCCCTGGCCAGTGGTCTGTCCCCTTGGGCTTCTTAGCTTGAGAGCGACTTTCTTAGCTTGAGAGCTACCTTCTTAGCTTGACAGTGACCTTCTTAGCTTGAGAGTTAGCTTGAGAGTGACCTTCTTAGCTTGAGAGCAGATCCAGAAGCAAGGATTTGGGTCCTGATAGTTGATTTAAGAAGTGATCCCAAGAAATAAAAGTGAGGAAGCAGAGAGAGCAAAAGGGAAAAAGAAAAAGCCATTAAATTGTGGGTTATTGGCCTGATTATCACTGTGGACAACTAGAACCCAATTCTACTATGGACACTGAGGAACTGTCCCTCTGATGGACAGGAAGCTGGGACATTTACCCACTGACTCCCATGTTCCATTGCTTGAGGATTCTGCCTGGGGGCATTAACTCCCCTACCGGCCTGAGGGCAGAAAAGCAGAAAGAGAAGGCAGGCACTGGAGGTGGGATGCTGTCAGCATACAGGAGGGCTGTCCACCAGGGCTGCTGCTGAAGTCTGACAAGGGCTGAGGAGATGTGGTGGGGAGCACCAAAAGCATCACACAGAAATGTAGCCAAAGTTACTGGAAATGAGAAGAATGTGCTTCTGTCGCTCACACTCACAACCCGCTGATCCATGGAGCAGGGGACATGTCACGTTCTTTTCTCTGAGCCTAGAAATGAACCCTTAAAATATCTTCATTACAGTTCCTTTGCCCTCATGCAACTCACCCATGCAAACAGTGTCTGGGGATGTCCAATATGACCTGAAGCAGAGCCCTGCCCACCCACAAAAGTTATCCATTAATTAACATGTCTGTCTTCTGGAGATCTGTGAATCAATCAAGTAGAACTTCTTGGCTCTCAATAAATAATAGCTGCTATTACTCTTATGATTATTATTATTAGCTGGAGGGTTTATCAACAATGCCTGGCTCCCAGGAAGCAGGTTGTGTGAAATCTAAAAGCTAACATACTTTGGGTTGAGATTTCACTGTTGTCAAATGATGAAGCCAGGATTTCAACACAGGCAACACGATCCCCAGTCTGTGGCCTAAGCTACCATGGCCCACGACCTCTCCAGGGAAAATCACTGACGGCATTTACTAAATCATAATGTAATTGTGACTATAATACATGAGCCACCTCAGGAAGTACCCAGGAAGAATGCTCAGGGGTCATAAGGGAGGCCGCAGGAATTCACAACCAAAGCAAGCTCTCCAGGGCCGCCTCCTTCTGTCCCCAACCCTGAGCAAGGCCAGACACTCAGTACTGAAGAGACCATCTCAGTAGTTATCATTGCCGAGTCCTTCAATTGATCCCAACAGATGGAAAGGGGTAGGAGGCAGGAATGAAGCTGGGGCCTCAGAGAACAATGAATAATGGTGCAGGAGTGTTACAGCCATGGCAGAGGTGATTTCAGCTTGGTTAGCTTTTTAGGACACGGCAAAGAAATTGCACGCAGAGGGGGCAGGTGTGGAGGCAGTGGATGGGTCTGGAAAGCTGCCATGCCACCTGCAATGTGAGAGAGCAAAGGAGGAAGCTCATTAACCGTCCCTGGATCATTAACTCAGTGTCCCCAGGGGCACAGTCACTGAGTTTGCACTTTGCATTTTGTCAGTTTTTTGTCAGTTTCTTTTCCAGGGTCTCTGGGGACTCCAGTCTGGAATGGGGCTCTCAACTCAGGAAGAAGTTGGCACAAGCAACTCTCCTAGACAGAGAAGCCTGGTAACCGTTGTTTGGCCAGAATAACAATGGCTGCTGCTTACTGAATGCATCCTTTACTCAGGTAGGGAAACAGTTCAGAGAAGCTAATTAATTTGCCCAGGGTACTCAGTTGAAAGTGACAGGGCCAGAGATCCAAGCAAGTCAATCTACATCCCGAATCCATATTCATATTCTCTCCCTTTTTTTTATTTTTTAGAGACAAAGTCTCTGTCACCCAGGCTGGAGTGCAGTGGCACAATCAAAGCTCACTGCAGCTTTGAACTCCTGGGCTCACGTGATCCTCCTTCCTCAGCCTCCCAAGCATCTGGGACTACAGGTGTGTGCCACTGAGTCCAGCTAATTATTTTTTATAGTTTGTAGAGACAAGGTCTCACTATGTTGCCCAGTTTGATCTTGAACTTCTGGATTCAAGCAATCCTCTCATTTTGCCCCCCTCCCCGCCCCCAAAGTGCTGGCATTACAGGTGTGAGCCACATGCTGGCCCCCAGTCCATATTCTTAACCATTGCATTGCCCTGAGTCTTGCAGGATATATGACAACAGCCATCCATGGCTAGCAAGAGTATCCGAGAATGCATTAAACAGGTAAGCTGGTCAGAGTGTGTGGGTTATTCAAGTATTCATCAACAGTCCCTTGTTCAGTAAATAAATCCATTCACTGATACTTATTTGTTTTTGAGACAGGGTCTCACTCTGTCACTCAGACTGAAGTGCAGTGGTGCAATCATGGCTCACTGCAGTGTCGAACTCCTGAGCTCAAGCATTCCTCCTGCCTCAGCCTCCCAAAGTGCTGGGATTACAGGTGTGAGTCACTGCGCCCAGCTCATTGATATTTTTTGAATGCCTCCTATTTGTCTGGCTCTGGGGATAGTAGAGTGAAGAAGAAAAACTGAATCTTGGCTCTCATGGAGAGGATGGGGGAGAGTGTTAGCACCAGCACCAACGACCTCAAACAGTGAGGGCACTAGGAAGGAAATAAAAGAGGCAACACAGAGTGATGGTGACACAGGAGAGTGGCCTGGAAAGGCCGTCCTAAGGAGGAGACATTTGGCTCAGCCCTGAATGGTGAGAACATACTTTTGGAAAAATCTGGGGAAAGCAACTCCAAGGCACGGGAACAGCAAAGCCCTGAAGCGAGAACAGACTTGGTATCTTTGAGACCTGGAAAAAAAAAAGAGGTCATAGAGTTGGGAGGGAGTAGGATGAGAGAACATCAAATAGATAGGTGGTACTCTGCTCCCACCCCCTCCCCAGGCTGGGTTAGATGCCCCTTCTCTGTCTCTCATACTTGGCAAATTCTAATTTTCTGTGTCGAGTCTGCTGATCGGCTTCTGGTGTCCAGGACAAGTTAAGGGACAGAAGTGATGCTTAACAGGTGTTCACCGAACAGATCTGGCCTGACCCCACAAGGAGAATGTAGTAACTTGGCAGTTTGAGTGACAGCTCCTGTAGCCACCCAGCAACAGACAGCAAGTCAAATTTTGCTGCTGACAAGGAGATGAGAGGGATGGCCTAGCACGGCTTCCTCTGGATTTGAGGGAAAGCCTCAGAGCTTTGCACCTAAGGATCAGGGGTCCTGCGTCTTAGCTCCTCCAGGGTTAGGTACATTTCTGTCCCCTCTGCCTGGACCCTCTTCTTCCAGGGCCATGTGGACTCACTCACCTCTTTCAGGACTTAACTCTTACATTCCAGGAAGCCTTCCTTGATCTCTCCTCTCCCATCTCTGGAACTTCTATTCCCCTTTCCACCTTAGTTTTTCTCCAGAGCACTTATCACCTCTTACCATATATTTTCTATATTTGTTTTATTTACTGTCTGTCTCCCCACCACTAGGATGTAAGCTCGACAGAAGCAAAGATGTTTGCCTTTTTGTTAACTGCTGTGCCAACCTCATTAAACACTGTTACATGAACAAATGAATGGTGAATGACACCAGAGCCGGAATATTTATAAGGCAGAACAAGCATCATCATGGCACGCCAGCTAAGCTATGGCACCCTCAAAATAAGACTTTCTGGTTCAATAAATGTGTTCAGCATTTGCCAGTTAGCACATCCACATCTAGAAGGAAGCTATTTCAACATGTACACTTGTGTTTTATGCTTTAGTTTTGTTTTTATTCTGCATTAATATTGGCAGGTCTGGGGAACACCATAATCTTTTCAAAGCTTAAAGCCTTTAAATTCAGCCTTAAATACTGCAGCTGTCTGTGCTGCTAAACCTTAGCTGTGAGACAGAGCCACCTAGTGAAAATTCCAACTTCCATTGCCTATGTATTTTGTAATCTTTCCTCTAAAATTTAGCATCTAAATCAGTAACTCAACCTCTCCTGTGAATACGTTTTACCAGGCTAGGATAAGGTTTGGGAAAATGCAGATTCCTGGGCCCAGCAAATCTGGGGATGATGATAAGTCATCATCGTGGGACACCAGCTTAGCAAGAGCACCCCCAAAATAAGACTGCTTCCGGTTCAATAAACCGCTATGAAGAGTCTATTAATGTTGGTATCCATCTGGACCTGCGGCCATAGAGAAGAGACCCAAGCACAGTGGTTAGTAAAAAGCCCACATCCTTCAAAAATTATGAGTAGATATTATAAATTCCAAAATGATGAAGAGTTCAGGATGAGAAGATGGGGACTCACCCAGAACAAAGCAACACACTGATTTATCCTTTGTCTCCTGACAGCATTCCTTCCCCCACTGGTCATCCCGCCCAGTCGCACATATGACAAGTCGTAGCGCTGTATAAAAGGATACTCGAAATTGGAAAGATTATTCAATGTCTCCCTGAAAGGTGTTTCCTGTGGCCCACGAAACTCATGCAAAATCATTCGCTTGGAGAAAAGCTTGGAACAAGTAGCTAGATACCTGAAAATAGTAAACTCCTCCAAATGACTGGAGCCAAGTGAGTCTTTCACATCTTTGAAACTGCCCCAGAACCCACACAAACTCAAAATACTAAAAAAAAAAAAAAAAATAGGGCTGTCAGCAAAGTCATCGGCCACACATTACGCACTTTTGCTTCTAAGACATTCCCAAGTATTATATCATTGCCTCTTTCCTGCGGGCACCTGAGTCCCGGAGCTCTGGTGGTTTTGCCCAAGGCCAGCCAGATGAGAGAGTGTGGTAGAGTGCTCCTCAAGGCATTTGTGACCTGTTCTCCTCAGCTCAGACAAAGCCAGGGTGGCGTTTGAGGGAACAACCTCAGCTCCAACAGGGACACTGCCAGAGGGGGCAGGCCCAACCCTGGGCAGGTTCTGACCTCAGCACCCACAAGAGACCAGGCAAGCCCAGGCTAGGACCACAGGAGTGGGAGTAGGAGTGATGGAGTAATAGCTCGTCTCCATGCTCCCAGCATCTACTCCCTCATCCTCTGGTATGTAAACACCCAACTTTTCTTTGGGGATGGGCTCCTCTCCTACTCTCAGTCCATGCAGTTTGAATAGAGTTGACCATTAACCCAGGACCTCCCCAGGGAGGCCATTATTATTTCTCCTACCTTTCTTTACAATGATTGGCTCAGAGCTGAGCACATGACCCAGGCCTGGCCAATCAACAAATAATATCCCATTTCCTTCCTTTCTCTACACTGATTGGTTCAGAGTTGAGCACATGGCCTGGGCCTAGCCAATCAACAAATAATATTCCATTTCCTTCCTTTCCCTACAGTGATTAGTTCAGAGCTGACCACATGACCCAGGCCAACTAGTATCTAGCTGTCTAACTGCCTTAGGCCATCAAAACTCCCAAATCAAATATTGTTGACCTGGCTTGTGTCAAGTGCCCATCACTGAATTAGTCACTATGGCCAGGAGGAGATGAGTCCTCACTAGACAACTGGTCTGTGGCCACCCATGGAGCCTGGGGTGAGGACAGTTCCACCTGAACACAGAGAGTGGCAGACGCAAAGTTTTCTGACGTAGACGTTCCTGTTCCATTTGTCCCACAAACGTTTAAACATCACACATACTTGGTTAATGTAGAAAACAAAAAACAGCCTTTGTTCACACTCTCTCTCTCTTTTTTTTTTTTTTTCTGAGATGGAGCTTCACTCTTGTCCCCCAGGCTAAAGTGCAGTGGCACAATCGTGGCTCACTGCACCCTCCACCTCCCGGATTCAAGCCATTCTGCCGGCTCAGCCTCCCAAGTAGCTGAGATTACAGACATGTGTCACCGCGCCCGGCTAATTTTTTGTATTTTTTTTTTTTTTAGTAGAGACGGAGTTTCACCATGTTGGACAGGCTGGTTTTGAACTCCTGGCCTCAAGCAATCCACTCGTCTCGGCCTCCCAAAGTGCTAGGATTACAGGCATGAGTCACCACGCCTGGGCTGTTCACCATCTCAGAGACATTCACCATTGCTACTGAGTGTGGACAGAAGCATGGACACCAGGGTTCAATTTCTAGCTATTCTACTCTAGCTGTTTGTCCTTGGAAGTTATTTAGCATTCTGTGCCTCTGTTTGCTCATCTGGAAAATGAAGATAACATTTGTATCTGCCTCACCCGTTAAATTGTATCTGTCCTCAACGTTCTTAGGACAGCACCTGGCAAGAGTAACTGCTGTTGTTTTGGTTTGAGATTCTGAGAACCACTCTTCTGGATCATTCGCACATGCTGTAGTTTGAGTAGGGGTCATTAGAGGAGTATCGCTATTAGATAATAGAAAATTGTTTCAATGGTCCTTTCAGAACTAAAGGGTCTCTCTCTTTCCCAATGTCTGTGTTAATTCCTGTAGAAGGACTCAGACCCGACATGGCTCCCAGCCCGCCTGGACCCATCCTCAGTCTTGTGGGACTGACTGATTCAGCACTCACATGCCCCACTCTGACTGTAAGAGCATGGACCTTGTAATCTGTAAGAGCCCAGGCTCAAGACATCCCAAAAGACTCCTGTCTTGCTCTGAGTCTGTGCTGCTGGGAGGTGAGCAGAATGCAGTGACATGGAAAAGAAATGAATGGAGCAGACAGGAAGTGGAAGAGCGGAGTGAGAGGACCTTGGGTTGAAGTAGGAGGGATGGGGGTGGCCAATAGGCGGAGAGAGGAGGGAGATGGGATGGGATAGGATGAAGGGAGGAAGAGAGAGTGGTGAAGTGGGGTAAGATGAGACTTATCTCCTGACCAACCACACCTCTACCCCTGACATAGTCATCTAAATATGGCATCAGGGGATGATTTGTGGAGGGGACCTCAAGGTAGTCCTCCTTGGTAAGATCAACAAGAGGGAAGAGAAGAGCCATTGTACAGGTGCAAATATGGGTCCCTCTGAGTGTACCTTTTGGTGCTTACCTACTCAAAGCTCACCAAGCCTTGTGCTTCCATCTTCCTCAACCTGCAGAGCATCTCCCAGAACCCAGCCATGCCCTTAAATATTCCCCAAAGACCTTAGTGAAGTGCTATTCTTTCATGCTTTGTTTTCATCCAGTCATTAGTGACAGAGGCCACCTGGCTCCCACAGTGAGCCTTCATCAGTGGGAGTCAAATCCCAGGCATCAGGTGAGGACACTGGTGATTAGGTGACTTCCTCCTGTCCCACAGCCAGTGTCAGAACCTTGGTGACAATCTACATATTCAGATTCCCAATTTAAATCATGTTGGAGATGGGCTGACAACTGAAGTGGTAAATAGACTCCAAGAATAAAAAAGAAGTCTGTAAATCAGTGCCTTGCTCCTCCTCAGCCCAGGGGAGCTACTCCCATGTCAGGACATGCCCTCCCTTTCCCTCTCCCCAGACAGAGCTCAGGGCACCCCACAGAGGGTCTCTGAAGAGGGAATCCCAGATTGGAATCCTCAAATATGTGGGGAGCTGGCCAGGTCTTGGCATTCCAGGGCCATAGATTCACTAATGACTCCTGTTGCTAAGCAGAGCTTAGACTGGTGGACAGAGTGCTAGGAGGCATAATAGCAAGCAGGGTGGGCCAGGCATGGTGGCTGAAATCTGTAATCCCAGCACTTTGAGAGGCCAAGGCAAGTGGATCACCTGAAGTCAGGAATTCAAGACCACCCTGGCCAACATGGTGAAACCCAACTCTACTAAAAATACAAAAGTTAGCCAGATGTGGTGGTGTGCACCTGTAGTCCCAGCTAGTCAGGAGGCTGAGATATACCAAGCGATTCAAGAGAATCGCTTGAACCCAGAAGGTGGAGATATACCTAAGAAGTCCAGAAGTGGGTGCTTCCGATATAAATATAGGTAGGTGATATAGAAAAAATATCCAGACAAGGAGATGTTGACGCTTATGTTTCATCATCAGGTTTCTGCCTCTCTTTCTCCATCTGCGGCCTCTGATTTTCTTGTTTAATTTATTCTCAGGCACACTACTTCTATGTGGTGGGGAAAACGGCACTGGGAAAATTCAGTTTCAATGGTCTTTTCAGAACTACAGCATCTCTCTCTCTCAATGTCTGTGTTAATTCCTCTAAAAGGACTCAGACCTGACGTGGCTCCCAGCCTTCTTGGACCCCTCCTATCTGTGGGACTGATGGGTACACAGCTCACATATCCCACCCTGGGTGTGAGTAGGACCAAGGGCCTTGTAATCTTGGCTCGTATGGAGAGAGGAAGGGGAAATTCCAGAAGTGAAGGTCATAGCAGTTTTCTATCAGATGGGGTGGTGGCTCAAAGCAGAGGTTATGAGCCTGAGTGTGTAGCTCCATCAGCCAGTGTGAACTTGGGCAAGTCCTTACTTTCTCCCCTCTGCACCTTCTCCCCTCTGCACCCTCTCCATCCACTTCCCTCACTGACATTCCAAAACACACACACACACACTCATACACACATATGTTTAATATTTTAAGACAATTGTTGATTCACACGCAGTTTTAAGAAATACTAGAGATCACAGACCAGGTACAGTGGCTCATGCCTGTAATCCAGGCACATTGGGAGGTCGAGGCAGGCAGATCACTTGAGGTCAGGAGTTCAAGACTAGCCTGCCCAACGTGGCAAAACCCCATCTCTACTAAAAGTACAAAAATTAGCCAGGAGTGTTGGCGTGCACCTGTCATCCCAGCTACTCAAGAGGCTGAGGCAGAAGAATCGCTTGAACCTGGGAGGCAGAGGTTGCAGTGAGCCAAGATTGCACCACTTCACTCCAGCCTGGGCAACAGAGTGAGACTCTGCCTCAAAAAAAAAAAAAAAAAAAAGGGAAAAAAAAAAAAAAAAAAAAAAAAAAAAAAAAAAAAAGGGAAGAAAGAAACAAAGAAACAAAGAAAAGTAATAATAGAGATCACAGAACCCTTTACTCAGTTTTCCCCATAGTAACAGCTTGCATAAATGTAGTACAATATCACAACCAGGAAATTGACATTGATACCATCCACCAACTTTAGATTTTGCCAGTTTTACATGCACTCATGTGAGCTTGTTTGTGTGTTTAGTTCTATGTAGTTTTATCAAGTGCATAGATTGATGTGGCCACCACCACAGTCAAGATCTACCACCACGAGGTCCCTTGTACTGTCCTTTTATTGCAACATCTACCTGCCTCCCTCCCCTACTCTCTGATCTGCAGCGATAATTAATCTGGTCTTCATTTATAATTTTGTAATTTCGAGAATGCTATAGAAATGGAATCATACAGTAGGTAACCTTTCAGGCCTGGCTTTTTCTTTCACTCAGCATAATTCCTTTGAGATCCATCCAAAGGGTTGCATTTATCAATAGTTTGTTCCTTTTAATTGTTGACTAGCAATTCATAGTATGGGTGTTCCACTGTTTAACTGTTTGTTTTTTGAAGGACATTTGAATTGTTTCCAATTATTGGCTTTTACGAATAAAGCTGCTATGAATGTTCATGTACAGGCTTTCGTGTGAATGTTAAGTTTTCATTTCTCTGGGACAAATGCCCAAGAGTATAATTACTGGGTTGTATGGCAAACATTTATTTAATTTCATAAGAAACTGACATATCTTTTTCTGAATGGCTGTTATATTTAAATTGCCACCAGCACTGATTGAGTGATCCTAGTCCTCCACATCCTCACCAGCATTTGGCATTATCCCTATTTTTTTATTTTTACTGTGCCAATAGATGTGTAACGGTATCTCATTGTAGTTTAACTTGCATTTCCCAATAGCTAATAATGTTGAACATCTTTTCACGTGGCTCTCACCCACTTTTGTAGGGAGGTAAATCTTGAGAATGTTTTCTCACCTGATAAATGGAGAGAACAATAGGACAATATCTACCATCCAGAGATGTCGTGAAAGTTCTCCTAAGACCTAGCAAGTTAGTATTCAAGAAACATTAGGGTGTGGTGGCTTATGCCTGTAATCCCAGAACTCTGGGAGGTTGAAGCAGGAGAATCACTTGAGTCCAGGAGTTTCAGACCAGCCTGGGTAACATAGTGAGACACCTACTCTACAAAAAATTTAAAAAATTAGCCAGGCATGGTGGCACATGCCTGTAGTCCCAGCTACTTGGAAGACTGAGGTGGGAGGATTGCTTGAGCCTAGGAGGTTGAGGCTGTAGTGAGCTATGATCACACCACTGCACTCCGGCCCAGGGTGATAAAACAAGACCCTGTCTCTCAACAAGAAAAGAAAAAAAGGCCGGGCATGGTGGTTCATGACTGTAATCTCAGCACTTTAGGAAGCCGAGATGGGTGGATCACTTGAGGTCAGGAATTCGAGACCAGCCTGGCCAACACAGTGAAATCTCGTCTCTGCCAAAAAAAAACAAAAATTAGCCAGGCATGGTGTCCCACACCTGTAATTCCAGCTACCTGGGAGGCTGAGGCAGGATACTTGCTTGAACCCGAGAGGCAAAAGTTGCAGTAAGCTGAGATCGCACCACTGCACTCCAGCCTACCTGACAGATTGAGACTAGCTCAAAAAAAAAAAAAAAAGAAAAAAAGAAACATTAACTGTTAGTATTCCTGCAAGAGAGGGGTTAATAGTATAGACTCCAAAGTCAAACAGAACTCCATTCTATCACTGAGAACCCTCTCCCTAAACCTCACTTTATGTCTCTATTAAATGGGAAGAATAATATTACTTACTTTACAGGGTTGTCATGAAACTGAAATAGATAAGACATGAAAGGCACTTAAAACAGCGCCTAGTAAGTGCTTAATTCTGCTTTTCCCTCCAGAACTCAGCATATCACAGGCCCCAACTAAGCCTTGTCCCTCCAAATGACACTTCATACCTCTCCCACCATCATCTCCCAGTGCACCAGGGTCACTTGCTGGGGCCAGGGTAGGAAATCCCAGATACGAACTCTCCCTTCAAGGATTTTTACCCCACTAGAGTTCTCCACTGCTCCAGGAGAAGAAACAAAGGATTGGGTCTGGGAGCTGGGTGAGATTACATTTATCTAAGAAGCTTCCAAATGAAAACTAGCATTTGTACTTATTGCATTTCACCTCCAAATTTGATTACATTTCTCTCCCGCTGTAAATCTGCCTCTCCTTCTGCCAAGTTATTATTAAATCCAGGACAGAATTGGTGGAGTGCTACGTAAAATTTCCATCTTGCCTTTGACATTCCAGGAAGTTACAAACCAATTACAGCTGCTGAGCCTCAGGCCCTGATGAATCACAGAGCACGGCAAGGGATGGAGGAGGCCAGAGCGGGGACGGGAGGGAGATAGTGAAGTGGGAATCAAAGGTCAATTAAAATAAAACGGTCAATTTTAATTTGAATGTCTTGCTTATATTCATATCCCATTCCCATAAGTGGAAAAGCAAATGAAGCTTATTCATTTGTGTGGGCATGGTGTGTGTGTGTGTGTGTGTGTGTGTGTGTATGTGTGTGTGTGTGCGCGTTAGGACATTAGGACAATAAAGGCTTTTCAAATGGTTTCAGAGTCCCAGAGATTTGAAATTTGAAATGTCCTAGGGAGAAAACATGCAATCTGGTGACCTGCCCAAATGTCAGGGTAGCTGCCTAAACAAAGAGCCATCAGCATTAGCCTTGGAGTATGTTGGTGTAAATGACACCAGTTCCAGCTTTGGGAGTTGGATCTCTGTGTTTGAGCCCTCACTTCATCACTTAATATGAGGAATTTCTCTGTGCCTCTATTTCCTCATTGGTAAAATGAGGACAATAATATCTTTCCCTGTTGGTTATTGTAAAGAGTAAGATAAATAATACAGCTAAGGCATCAAGCACGACGCCCCACCAGGCGAGCAACGTTATTTCCTTTCTCCAAGGAAATAACCGTCCGTGGGTCCCAAGTCCAACCAAATGACCTCAAATAGCTACAGTTTGACTAGACCTTGATGTACTGTATACTTTCCTAATGGGAGCTTAGGTTCCTGGGCAGCTGGTTTTCTTTTCCTTCATGTGAACTTCTCTTTCCTGGCCCTCTCTTAAGGGCAAATGGTTGGTAAGATTCAGCACCGTGGACAGCAGGGATGCTGCCAGTCAAGGTATCAGATTCCCATTCATGGACCCTCATCTTGTGGCCTCCTCCTGTCAGCTCATGGATCAGACATCCTGTAAGTTGTACAATTGATTTGGTGTTAGTCTTAACCTCTGACTTTCATCAGTATGGGAAATTTACTTTCTTTCCTTTTTCTTTTCTTTTTTTTTTTTAGACAGAGTCTCACTCTGTCACAAGACACACATGGGGAGAGCTCAAGAGAAGCCTTAGCTGAGGAGGAGGTGACGGTGCTAGCCTAGGATTCAAGAGAGAAGGCAGAAAACAATACCCACACATAACACACCTCTGCCAGACAGTAATCAACACCTGTTAGCTCGTCTTCAAGGTTTGGTTCCTGGGAACACCTGCTCCTCTATTCCCTGAGCATCTGATGTTGTCCTTGAAAGCAGAATGCCAGCCTCCCAGGGAGGAGCAGAGACACCAACAAACAGCTGGCAGAAGTCACCCAGCTGGCCCTCTCTCCTCCTCTCAGCCCTGGGCCTTTGTTTGCGAGGGCCATCCCACAGGCTGCTTTCTCCCTCTGCCTACTGCTGAGACCCCCTCTGCAGGAGCCCCTGGTACTCATATTTTCTAAGGAATCCAGCCCCGCTTTGCCCCATTCTCTGAGTGATCAGACGAGGACTCCAAGCCAGCAAAGGAGAAATCAGAGGGCCCCCCTCCCCCACCCCTGTCTCCCTCCTGGACTTCTGCTCAGGTCTCTCTGTGTCTGATGGTACTGCTCCCAGGTCTGGACTAGGTCACACTTGAAGGAAGTTTTCTCATTTGTCTCTATATCCATGGTTTTCAAAGCGTGGTCCTGGGATTTGCAGCATCACCTGAGAGGTTTTTAGAAATGCAAATTCTTTTAAAATAATTTTTTTTTTGTTTCCCTGGGTTATTGGGGAACAGGTGGTGTTTGGTTACATGAGTAGGTTCTTTAGTGGTGATTTATGAGATTTTGGTGCACCCAGCACCCATGCAGTGTATACTGCACTGATTTGTAGTCTTTTATCTCTCACCCCCTTCCTACCCTTTCCCCCTGAGTCCCCAAAGTCCATTGTGTCATTCTTTGCCTTTGCATCCTCATAGTTTATCCCAGACTTACAAGTGAGAACACATGATGTTTGGTTTTCCATTCCTGAGTTACTTCACTTAGAATAATAATCTCCAACCTTGGGCTCCATCCCAGACCTACTTAAACAGAAACTCCAGAGATGAGGACCAGCAATCTGTTGGAACAAGACCTTCAGGTGATTTCGATGCACACTGAAGTTTGAGAATCCCTTTGTAATAGGAATAACAAGAAGTGGATGCCTAAATTCCACCATGCGGAATTGTTCTCTTGTTCACCCCAGTTGGTGGATGCCTGGATTAGTTCCATTTTCTTTTCTTACAACAGCGAAAAGTCTGTATTGAACATTCTTTCGTGTACACCTTCATGGACCTGTGAAAGTATTTCTACATGACACATTCTTTAAAAATGATTTACTAGGACAAATGATGTACCTACTTAAACGTTCATAGATGTGCCAGATGGACTTTCTAAAAGGTTGCACCAATTTGCACTCCCACCACAGAGAATGAAAGGGTACATGTCCCCACAGCCTTTCCAGCTTCAATTAAGTATATCAGATGTTTTCACTTTCTGTTCCAATTTGAGAGGTGAAAATTATATCTTGTTTTGATTTGCACTTCTTTAAGAGTGAAATTGAGCATATTTTCCTATATTTATTAGCCATTTTAGCATGGTACTTTTTTGGTTGTCTCTATTTTCAGCAATCAGTATGTATGACTTGTATAACTTCTTTAAAAAAGAAAAAAAATATGCTAGTCCCCTCTTTTCTGCAAAGTACAGTCTTATGAAGGAGCCAGTGTGGGGTCAAGTGTGGGGTGACCACCCATAGTAATTTGCCCGAGATGGAGGGGTTTCTCTGGACATGGGACCTTCAGTGCTAAAACTGAGGAAGTCCAAAGCAAACCACAAGGAGTTGGTCACCTAGGAGGGTGACTTGCTCAGAGTGTCACACAGATAATCAGCAGCCAGCCTGAGGGAAGGTTCCCAAATCGCTGATCCCCTGCCCAGGGCTCCTTCTTCTCCACACATCTCTCATGGAGAAACGAAAACGGACACAGAGGAGTTGGGTGAGATGACTTGTGAATCTCTCACAAATAGACAAGAAGCTCCTTTTGTTCATTTACCTCTTTAGCCCAGCGTTCATCACAGAGCCTGGCAAAGAGTTGATAGCTAGATTTAGACTAAAGGTATTATCACCGTGTTGAGGAAGGGGAAAAGAGGCAGTACCGCAGTATCCACAAAATTACAATCTGCACACAGTTGGGATCCATCTCATGACTTTTGCAGGGAAATACAGTTGAAGGACCATGGGCTGTGGGAGGACAGACTTGATCTCTAATCATCCCAGTCTCATCACTCACAAGCTGTCTAACCTTGGAAAACTGCTCTTCCTGGTCCTTAGTTTCCTCGTCTCTAAGATGGGACCAATAATACCCACATCTTAGCAGAATGGTTAGGACATGAAGCAGACACAAGGAAGAGATGACGAAGAGGGCAGGTCATTCTTTCTCTCAAGGAGAGCAGAATGAGTGCCTGGAGTGGCTCACCCAGTTGCCACAGGAGAACGAGTGGCCTCTGCTTCAGGGCTCTGCACAAAAGAGCTTAGCCAAGGTCTCCCCTGGAGGATAAAATACAGTCCAGTCTCTCCTCACCAAGGAAGGCTCCCTGGCACAAGCCTGAATGTGCCTGGAGAAAGAGGTACGTTTTATTTCTAGAAGGACCCCTTTCAGTGCCAGACTGAATAGCTGTGGGAATGTGTCTACCCAGAAGGAGCACACTTTTGCAAATTCACACAAAGCAGCAAGCCCTGACCTATATTAGCCCCATGTATCGGAGCCCCTCTGACCTCTCCTATCCCTTGGAACCCAGAGGAAAGGTTTCCCTTCTGAGGACCCCAGCGCCAGGCCAGGCTCACCCTGACAGGTCATTTGAAGAGCGGAATCTTTTGCTCATTATGAATAATAAATCATTTGCAGAATAGGAAGTTGCCTCAATGCTGACATGAGGTCACTGGGAATCACTACAGGAGGCAGATGGGCTGCCTGCTAAGCAGGGAGCTGGTCATCAAGGACTCAGGTGAGCCTCCAGCACAGCCAGGTGCACAAGCCGAGGTTCGGGATCCAGATGCTGAAGCACCTTTACCCTGGCTTGGCTGTGAGTGTTTACAGACCATCAGGAGCCCAGCTGCGGGTCTCAGGGTGGTCTTTGTGCAGAATACCAATCCTCCTGGCAGCCAGCCTCTGCTCAATTAAGAGAAAAAGAAAAGATGACTGCTAAATGTTCAGTTTACTTCCTTCACTACAAATATCCAACCCAAGGGAGAGAGTAATCTAATATATTCTGAGATGATTTAAACTCATTTAAATAAAAAAAAAAGAATTCTGCAGCAGTGAGCTGCACAGAGAATGGGGGTTTGATGACTCCACAGAACAAGCGGAAAACGTGGCTCAGAAAAGAGAGAAAACCAACAGAGGTAACGTAATATCTGACCACTCAACCAGCTAGCCGACCAACTCAACAGACAGGCAATCCCAGACCAGGAGTAAGCCCCAACGCTGCATGAAGCCAGGATGGACGGTTTTTATTTCTGTTGTCAATGTTCAACCTGAATAAATTATCCTGGAGGAGGGAGAGCTGCAATCCATTAAACCAAAATAATATGCTGATAAAAGAACTATGTGATAATAAAAATTAAGTACATTTATTCGGGTGTTGCCAAAATGTTTCACACCCTGTATTCAAGGCACGGGCGCCTCATCTGTCACATCTAGGCAGACATAATTCATGCATTCCCTCTGTTGCCATCAGATACAAAATACCCTCTTCTTCAGCATGCACACCACTCATCCAGGGACCATCCAGAGATGGCACCTGCACACACAGATCCCCCACACTTACTGACACATGCACACTCATCCATTCACCCAGCTCAGAACTCCACATATACCAATGGTCAACCATCTGTGCTAAAAAGATCGCGAAAAATTCTGCAGCTCTGGTGGTGTCAACTCTCACTCCTCAGGAAGGTTCTATCCCCCGTGGTCTCTGTGGTGCCGGGTCCAGGTCACCACAACACAAGGGCGGCTCTGTTCTGCTCAAGCTACCGACTCCCGGGGCCCCAGGGTGCTCATCTGCAAGGAGTTTCCTGTGTTCTATCCCAGACCACTAGGGACCCAAGAAGGACCCACACCTACCTCTGTACTCTGGAAATCCTGCTTGCTCTGTTCCTTAAATCAGAGGATCATTAACACAAGAGGGAACCAGAGCCAGGCAGGTGATATAAACAAAAGCAGCTGTCCAGGGGGGCTCAGGTGGGTGTAACCCTAGCCCCACTTCAAGAAGGCAGTTGCTGCTCAAGCCCTAGATATTGAAAAGCTATGGTAATTCCAAATGAACCTGCCCATTATTAAAATGCTGTCTAGTAGTTCAAGATCAGCCCGGCCAACACGGCAAAACCCCGTCTCTACTGAAAAAACACAAATTAGCTGGGTGTGGTGGCAGGTGTCTGTAATCCCAGTTACTCACGAGACTGAGGCAGGAGACTCGCTTGAACCCGGGAGGTGGAGGTTGCAGTGAACTGAGATTGCACCACTGCACTCCAGCCTGGGCGACAGAGGGAGACTCCGTCTCCAAAAAATACATACATACATACATACATACATACATACATACATACATAAAATAAAATAAAATAAAATGCTGTCTAACGCTTTGACTCTCCCCTCCTCCAGAGCAAAAATGAAACAATCTGTTTGCAACTTGATCTGTTCTCTTTGATATCTGGTGAATAGTGGTTTTTGCCTGGATTTGGGGACAGATTTGTTCAATCGTAATCACTAATAGCCTTTCCAATTATTGTGCAGGTGCAAAAAAATTGGGGGATGGGTGGCTGTGCACGGTGGCTCATGCTTGTAATCCCAGCACTTTGGGAGGCCGAGGTGGGTGGATCATCTGAGGTCAGGAGTTTGAGACTAGCCTGCCAAACATGGCAAAACCCCATCTCTACTAAAAATACAAGAATAGCCAGGTGTGGTGGCAGGTGCCTGTAATTCCAGCTACTCGAGAGGCTGAGGCAGGAGAA
>NW_012103365.1:1360973-1421372 GCF_000951045.1 Mandrillus leucophaeus
CAAAAAAAAAAAAAAAGAAAAAACAGATTAAGACATACTAAAAAGAATTTACAACTCTTAAAACTAGAAAATAGGTAGGTTCATGTTCATTATCCGGCCACTGCACTCCAGCCTGGGCTACAGAGCGAGACTCCGTCTCAGAAAAAAAAAAAAAAAAAAAAAAAAAAAAAAAAAAAAAAAAAAAGGGCGATAGGTTTCATAGCCACAACAATATCTCTGATGGAATATTTTCCACACGTGCAAATTGTCTTGGACCTAAGCACTGAAGTCTGCTAACCTGTGCTCCTTTCTAAATCTTCTTTTTCTCTACTCCTGTGGTCCTCCCTGCCTTTACACAATGGTCTCAGCCTCCCTGCTGCTTGTAGAAAGGAATGTCCTGAAGAAACCCTACGCCACTGCAAAGCAGAATTTCCTACTAGTTGTTTGAATGACACTTGCACCAAGGGAAATACTGCTTCTCTGGCCATATAAGCAGAAAACTCTGTACTCCAAAAAGATGATACCTGAGCAGAGGAAAGAGCCAAAGCTTTGCTGGCCGGGTGTGGTGGCTCACACCAGTAATCCCAGCATTTTGGGAGGCCGAGGCGGGTGGATCACTTGAGGTCAGGGGTTCGAGACCAGCCTGGCCAACATGGTGAAACCCAGACTCTAATAAAAATACAAAAATTAGCCACGCATGGTGGTGGGTGCCTGTAATCCCAGTTACTTGGGAAGCTGAGGCAGGAGAATCACTTGAACCTGGGAAGTTGCAGTGAGTTGAGATCGCACCACTGCAGTCTAGCCTGGGTGACAGAGTGAGACTCTGTTCCCCTTCCTTGCCCAAAGAGAGCCAAAGCTTTATAACAGACTCACCTGATTTTTACTCCTGGTTCAGCTATTTGCCACCTATGCAACCTTGGGCAAGTTACTTAGCATCTCTGAACTTGGTTTCCTCACAGGCTGAAATCAGGCTATTGTTATTGATCTAATTGAATAGGAATGGGGTGCTTTATTCACTCATTCCACAGATACTTATTGAGGATCTACTATGTGCCAGGCACTGTTCTAGGTACTGGGAATATAGTGGTGAGCCAGTGTTAAAGTACCTGCTTCCCTGAGATGCACTGCCCAGTAGGTTGGGTAAGATACAATATTTATAAAGAGCTAGCATGATGCCTGGAAGACAGCAACACTCAGTAGTTTTCTGTTCTCTTCTGTCTTACTCTCTCTCTTTGCTGGTTGATAAGATGTTGGCACTGGGGTTAGGGCTATTCATCTCCATGCCAAGCCTTTGCCAAACAGTCCTTCACCCCCAGCTCACAGCTCCTTTGACCTTGCTGCACCCTATATTATACTCCCAGACCTTTGTCAAGAGCCTACAATCTTCTATCGATCCTCTCTCATTGCATGCATAAAGAATAAAAGGACTGTGTGGATTCGGCTATTAGTTCAGCTGCTGTGAAAGAGGGATGCAGAATAACAGTGGCTTTAAAGATTAGAAATTAATTTCTCTGTCATGAAAAGTCTGGACAGGCAGTCCGTGGTTGGCGTGGCGGCTGTTCCTTCTGTCTTGTCGCTCTGCCTGTCTCACCAAGTGACTTCCTTCTTGTGACCCAAGATGGCTGCTTCAGGTCCTATCATCACATCTACATGCTAGCCAGGAGAAAAGGAAAAGAGGAAGTGGAAAGGGTGTGCTGCTCTCCCTGTCAGGTCGTAAGTCAGAAGATGCACCCAACATATGGACATAAAGATGGAAACAATAGACATGCAGGGGATGCAAGAGTGGAGAGGGAGTGAGAGGGGCAAGGGTTGAAAAATTACCTATTGGGGCCAGGTGCGGTGGCTCATGCCTGTAATCCCAAAGCTTTTGGGAGGCCAAAATGGGCGGATTGTTTGAATCCAGGAGTTTGAGACCAGCCTGGGCAACATGGCAAAACCCCGTCTCCACTAAAAGTACAAAAAATTAGCCGGGTGTGGTGGCACACACCCGTAGACCCAGCTGCTAGGGAGGCTGAGGTGGGAGAATCACTTGATCCTGAGAGGTTGAGGCAGTAGTGAGCCAAGATCACACCACTGCACTCCAGCCTGGGAAACTGGAGTAAGACCTTGTCTCAAAAAAAAAAAAAAAAAAAAAATTACCTATTGGGTACTATGCTCATTTCCTGGGTGACTAGTTCAATTGCACGCCAAAACTGAGCAACACACAATATACCTTTGTAACAAACCTGGATAAGTATCCCTGGAATCTAAAATAAAAGTTGAAAAAAAATTAGAAAAATAAAAAAAAGATGTACCCACTGCTTATTCCCACATCCCACTGATTAGAATTTAGATGTATGGCTACACTCAGCTAGCTGCAAGACAGTCAGGGAAATGGGGTCTTTAGCTGGGAGCCATGTATCTTTCAGACTCACTGCAGGGGGATTTGGCCATTTGTCTCTGCATTAACCTTCAGAGTGTTACAGATGTTTGTGAATGATGGGTCTTTTCACATCTTTTAAGATTTGGTGGTTGTCATCTACTGGAACAACTTTTCACATATTTGCAATGCAGAGGGTATAAAAAAAGAGCTTGGCAAGATTGGAGACTTTCTAAGGAAGGCAGCCTTTCTGAGTTCCAAAACTCCTTGCAGGGTGGCATTTGCTTTGATGAATCCGGAAGGTCCGAGGTTCAGTCCAGTTCTCAGCTGATTAGGCTGATACGTTGTCCAGCCCCTGACAAAGCATTCACTTCTCTGAGGTGGACTCACATGAAACTGAGGCTGCTGTGTAAGCTATAATTCCAAAGTATTCGTTTATAGTGAGAAATACAATTGCTTACTCAATCCCAATGGTCAGCACATTCTTGGCTATGGAGAAAACCACATGGGAAGGCAAATGATAATCAACAGTTTTCCCATTACAAATAAAGCTGCTTGGCATGGTGTCACATGCCTGTAATCCCAGCTATTCAGGAGGCCGAGGCAGGAGGATCACTTTAGCCCAGGAGTTTGAGACCAGCCTGGGCAACATAGTGAGACTCCATCTCAAAAATAAAATAAAACTGAACAAAATGAGCTTGATTAACCTCAAATATGGTGGCCGTGATGAGTTTGGCCAGAACTCAGGACCTCTGACTTGTTCTGTTGCTGAAAATTACCATGGGTTCTCAAGTGAAAGGATGTTCTCGGCAAAATCATACTGCTTTTCTACCAAAAGGCATTTGTCCCAAATATAAACCTTATGCTCCATTCTAGGGACACACCAAAGTCCTACTCCAAAGGAAGTGAGTGTGAGTCTTCTTCTCTGGTTCCTTCCTCCATGTTTATTCCTTGATCTTATGGAAGACATGGCGATGCAGTGTTCAAATCCCCCTTAGAGAGAAAACACACAGCCCAGCATTAAGGAGTGCAAATAACTGACAGCCTCCATCTGGCAGCAACCTCAGGATCCTTAGTTTGTGAACCAAGTCATACTCTTCTTGGGGTGGCTCCTGGCTAGTGACTGAGCAAGATGGTGTACTAGGACCTGGCCATTTCTGCCCCCTTCTGTAACGGCCATCTGTATTAGTATATTCTCTTGACGCTAATAAAGACATACCTGAGACTGGTAATTTATAAAGAAGAGAGGTTTAATGGAATCACAGTTCCACATGGCTGGGGAGGCCTCACAATGATGGCGGAAGATATAAGAAGAGCAAAGGGACTTTTTACATGGTGGCAGTCGAGAGAGCTTATGCAGGGGAACTACCATTTATAAAACGATCAGATCTCGTGAGACTTACTACCACGAGAACAGTATGGGGGACACCACCTCTACGATTTGATTATCTCAACCTGGCCCCACCCTTGATACTTGGAGATTATTACAATTCAAGGTGAGATTTGGGTGGGGACACAGCCAAACGATATCAGCATCCTTTGCTCCAGAGCGCCCCGCTAGGCTGGCAGAGACCTTGTGAGGTCTGCAATGTGGTTTTACAGCTCCTCCAGCACCAATCTGTCCCTTCTCATTTTCTTTTCACAAGTGTTACTCTCCTCAAAACCTTTTGCCCTCTAACTCCACTACAGCATTCTAAAGAGCCCAGCCTGCAACAGTGCTCTAGATCAGAGGTTGGTCAGCAAATAACAATTCATGGCCCAATTTATAACTTGTTTTTATAAATAAGCTTTTCTCAGAACTCAACCATACCTGTTTGTTCATTTACTTATTGTCCATGGCTGCTTTTGCGCTACAATGACAGGGTTGAGTAGTTGTGACAGATTAATCTAACATTTAAAATACGAACTAGCTGGCCCTTTACAGAAAAAATTGCATGAGTCAACAGGTTCCCCATTTTGCTTAAACCAATTTGGGTTGGGTTTTCCATCTTTCACAACACCAAAGACCTGGCTTAGATTAAGACTATCTCCAAACCATATCCTCACAACACACTGAGTAGTCCAGAGAGGAGACTGGGATGCCTCAAGACAGGAAGAAAGATGTTGAGAGGGTACCAGGAAGAGGTGACATAAGTTTGTGCCTCCACATTCCAAAAGGCCTGGGCAGGAGTCCTGGCTGCAGGGACTCAGACCTCAGAGATGGATGGCATCTTCATCCCAAAGACCTCGCCTGTGATTGTGGTGCCCTGAGCAGGTATGTTCCCAATTGCAGTGAAGCAATGTCTTCATGAAAGTCTGAAGTTATTTCTAAATCCTCAAAGCTGAACAACTAGGGGGATTTATTCTATAATCCAGCATCTCACAAGACATCCAGGGTTTTCTTTTAAGCTACTTCTCTTTCCTCCCAGACAGGATACTCGTGTTGCTTCTCAGACATCAAGAATAAGATGAAAACGTCCCTGATGTGTTAGTTCAAGCCAGCTTAACCGACAGATTCCTCCCCTGCTTCCCCAGCCACTGGTGGACTTGCCTGTCTTCTGCTTCCATCAGGTCTATGCTAAATCCCCTTATTATGACTACATAAATGTTAGATTGAACAGAATGAGGTTCTCAAATGTGAAGGCTTATGCAAAAACATTAGTTTTTTAAAGATGTTTGGGCCCCTGAATGTGCTGGACGGGGGATGAAGTGGTACCCTTCCTTCTCCAGCATCATTTGGAGGAGGATGCAACTCAATCATCCTTGTGGCTGTCAGCCTCCACCTGCCATGATCAAACAAACTAGATCTGCAAGGCCAAATAAATGGTTGAAATGCAACATAAAACTGCACTATTTATATTTTCATTTCTATTAGACCTGTATAATGATGCCTTATTGAACTGAAGCTTAAATGGCTCAAGACTGATCATAATAGAACATTTAATTGTTTGCTTGTCTAACTCTCTCAGCCCTAATTAAATATTGTTTTTCATTGAGTGGGTTATACAATGATGTTTCTTTGCTGTCACTGAAGAGAGAAGGGGACTGAGGCAGAATTTAGATGTGCCAGGCTCACTTCGTGCACTCCTCCTATTCCGTTTTTGGTCCAACAATGGGAAGCAGAGCCCTCTGGAGGGAGACTTACCGAGATCCAGGAACAGCTTTTGGAGATGATCTCATGCAAGTCCTCAGAGAGGAAGAGGAGTTATGAGAGATTATGTTACCTTGTAGGGTTTCCTATGGAAGGCATGGGTTCTCGATGTTCAAAGCTGGCACTGACATCTTTCTAACTCCTCTTTCTCCCTAACACCCATCCCTACAGCACTGCCTTTGGTATCCTTGGAATCTAACTACTTCTTACCACCTCTGTGCCATCATTCAGGGCCAAGCCACCATCACTTCTCATCTAGGTCATTGCAGAAGCCTCTTACCTGGCTGCCTGCACTTACCTGGGCTTTAGCACAGTCTATTCCCAACCCAGCAGCCACCGGAAGGCCCTGTCCCTCCCCATCTCAGAACCCTTCTGTAGCTCCCAGCTCACTCAGAAAAAAGCCAAGGTTCTATCTGACAGTGCCCTCCATCCTGCTGTTACCTATGACTACAGCTCCAATGACATTGCCCTTCACTCATTCAGCTCCATCTAAACTGAGCTCTTTGCTGTTTTCTCGAATAGTCTTCACAATGCTTCCTCTTTAGGGCTTTTCATTTGTTGTTATCACTACCTATACTATGTCTCCCTCAGAAATCTACACAGCTCACTCATTCACCTTCTTTGTGCCTTTATTCGAATGTCACCTGTCAGGGGGGCCTCTAACTGCCGTATTTAAAATTGCAACCTTCATCCATATTTTTCTCCATGGATCTTACTGCTATTTCACAAATATTCCAGTTGACCTGTTTATTGCATCTATTGTGTATCTCCCCTTCCAAAATGCGAGCCCCAGGAGGGTAAGGGTTTTCTCTCTTGGTTTCACTGCTGAATCCCCAGTGTCTAGAAAAACACCCAGAACAAAGTGGCTGCACAAGTAAATATTTTTGAGTGAATGAATGAGTAAACAAATAAATGTAAACATGCACAAATGAATGGTCTGTCGTTTCTTTCTAGCCATGAATTCCAAATGGTCAAGATCTACTCTAGACCAGGAGCCTGAAAGTATTTGTATCTTGCATTCTAGGATTCTGGGCATTCAAGAGGAAATCTACCCATTGGAGATGGAGCTGCAAAGGGCAGACTAAGATCCAGAGCTCAGAATTGCCCCAGTCTTCCAGCTGCAACTGCTAGTTCTTCTAAGACTAAGGCAAAATGGTGAAAGAGGTGGGAGCTTGAGCCTGAGGTCAGAAAAAGGCCCTGATTTACAGCAAGAGAAGAGGCAAATTGACACAAGGAGCTTCTCTGGATGAATCAGAGACCAGAGACAATTTAGTGAATGAATAAGGCACCACTGTGGCCACCCACAGAGTTCGTGGGTGCTGGGGATCCTGGGAATAATTTTATCTTTTAGAGCATGAGGACAATCCAGCAGAAATTTCTGGAGGAGGAAGAGGGAAGGGAAGTGGGATAGCCAAGACTGCTCCCCTTGTACTCGGTCTATAGGATCATGGGGACCAGGCTACGTGGCCCAGTTGCAGGACCAGAATGATTGAGATGCATCCTCCTCTGAATGCTATTGGAGAAGGATCCCACTTCATACCCTGTTCAGCAAGTTCAGGGGCCCAACATCTCATCAAAAAAAGTAATATTTTTGCATAAGCCTTCACTTTTGAGAAGCTCATTCTGTTCAATCTAACATTTATATATTCATCACATTTTCAAGGCATGCACATTGGATATTTTGACAAGTG
The DNA here is from genome assembly GCF_000951045.1 of Mandrillus leucophaeus. Taxonomy (NCBI): domain Eukaryota; kingdom Metazoa; phylum Chordata; class Mammalia; order Primates; family Cercopithecidae; genus Mandrillus; species Mandrillus leucophaeus. The sequence goes on from NW_012103365.1 coordinate 1,368,133, forward strand.
TGTCAAACCACTCACCAAAGATGTTGTGCCAAGGTATGCTGTCCTTTTCTCATGCCTTACACTGAATATCTGTGTTTTCTTTCATGTCGGGGTAATTAAACTTTCCAGAGATTTGTCTATTTTATTCATCACTTCAAAGTTCTGGTTCTTGATTTGATTAATCAGCTCCACCAACTTTTTGTTTTGTGATTAATGTTTGCTCTCATCTCTATTAATTGCTTCCTTTCACTTTACTTTTATTTTGCTGTTCATTTTCTACTTATTTTGAATTCTTAATTCAATTATTCCAATAAGCATATTTATTTTAATAATAACAGCTTTCAAATATGGATTTTGCTAAGGATAACTTTAGTCCCACTCTCTCATATGTATTTTTAGACAGTGAGTTTCATTGTCTTAAATGTCTAAGTAGTCCACTCTTTCAGTATTGATTTCCACCTTGATAAAAGGTTACTTTTTACATTATTTAATTTCCAAGTAGCTATCATTTATCTTAATTTAGGCATACTCTTGCTGTTAATGAGATCAGGAAATATAGTTTATAAACTCATAACTTGGAGAATTTGTTACAGACTTCTCTACAACCTGGTACACAGCATTGCAACAGTCAGGGTAGGTCAGGTTATGCTGCAGTAACAAACAACCAAAAAAACTCAGTGGCTCCAATAACAAAGATTGGTCCCTGCTCATGCTACATGTTTCTAAGCAGTCAGCTGGGAGTTATTCTCTTTAGAGTCACTCAGGGACTCAAGCCAATGAAAGCTCCATCTTGACATGTGTTTCCATGATCGCAGAGCTGGAAGAAAGAGAGCCTGACTCTTAAAGCCACTCCTGTGCACATTTCATTGACCAAAAAAATTCAAATGCCTGTGCTTAAGAGCATGGATGTCTTGTTCTGTAAAAGGAGAAGCACTGAATATTCCTGAATATTCTACCATATGCATTTAACAGATGTCTATAAAAAGCTATGGAGATACCTCCTGCTTATACCAGGGACTGTCTGGCAGATATTGTTAGTTGGTGGCCTGCCTTCCATTCCATTTCCAACCCTCTTTTTCCTATCTACTTTCCAGCCAGAAGTGGCTGGGACCCAAATATAAGTCGAAGGGGCGAGTGGTGGGGGTCTCAAAAAAGCATTTTGCTTTAGCTTTTCTGTCATTGATGCTGCCCTGTCTCCCTCCTCCTCTTTCCTACCTTGACTGCTAATGTGAAAAGGCCAAAAGAATCCCAGTAATATTTGCTTTGACATTGTTGAGCATCTGAACTAGGGCCAAAGGTGCCTCCCTCCAGATTTCTTATATGAAGAGAAAAAATAAAATTACCTAGGTGCAGTGGCTCATGCCTGTGATCCCAGCACTTTGGGAGGCTGAGGCAGGTGGATCACTTGAGGCCAGGAGTTCAAGACCAGCCTGGGCAGCATAGCAAGGCATTATCTCTAAATTTTTTTGTTTTTAGTTAGCCAGGCACAGTGGTGGAGGCCTGTAGTCCCAGCTGCTCTTCTTGGGGTGGCTGACGAGGGAAGAATTACTTGGGCCCAGGAGTTTGAGGCTGCAATGAGCCAATATTGCGCCTCTGCACTCCAGCCTGGGTGACAGAGCAAGAACCTGTCTCCAAACAAACAAACAAAAGACTCATATTTGTATAAGCCATTGTGGTTGAGTTTCTTGTTACTTTCATCTGAATGCATTTCTGAGTGATAAAAGAATTCAGCATGTAAACAAGACAGACCGTTACCACCCTCAGTGACTAATAATCCTTTGGAAGTATTCTGTGGGCAACCGGAAAGCGTGCTAAATATGCATTTCTAAATACAGCCATACCTCGGAGATATCATGGGCTCAGTTCTAGACAACCACCATAAAGCAAATATTGCAACAAAACAAGTAACATGCTTTTTTTTTTTTTAAATTTCCCAGGGCGTATAAAACTTATATTTGGCTGAACACAGTGGTTCACTCCTATAATCCCAACACTTTGGAAGGCCAAGGCAGGAGGATTGCTTGAGGCCAGGAGATCGAGACCAGCCTGGGCAACATACAAAAACCGTCTCTACCAAAAAAAAAAAGAAAGAAAAAAAGATTTAACTAGCTAACCATAGTCACACACACCTGTAGTCCCAGCTACTCAGAAGGCTGAGATGGGGGGTTCACTTGAGCCCAGAAGGTTGAAGCTGCAGTGAGCTGTGATTGTGACACTGCAATCTAGCCCCGCAACAGAATGAGACTGTCTCAAACAGGCAAACAAACAACAACAACAAAGTTGTATTTATATTGTACTGTAGTCTATTAAGTGTGATAGCATTATGTCTTTTTAAAATGTACATACCTGAATTTAAGAAAACTTTATTGCAAAAAACACGATTACAACCATCTGAGCCTTCAGCAAGTTGTAATCTTTTTGCTGGTCAAGGGTCTTGCCTTGATGCAGATGGCTGCTAACTGATCAGGGTGGTAGTTGTGGAACACTGGGGTGGCCGTGGCAAGTTCTTAAGATAAAACAACAATAAAGTTTGCCACATCAATCGACTCTACCTTTCAGGAAAGATTTCTCTGTAGCATGTGATGTTGTTTGATAGCATGTTACCCACAGTAGAACTTTTTTCAAAATTGGAGTTAATTTTATCAAACTCTGCTACTGCTTTATCAACTGAGTTTACAAAATATTTTAAATCCTTTGTTGTTGGCCAGGCTTGGTGGCTCACACCTGCAATCGCAGTACTTTGGGAGGCTGAGGCAGGTCGATTGCTTGAGCCCAGGAGTTCAAAACCAGCCTGGCCCACATGGTGAAAACCCATCTCCATAATAAAGACACCCCACCCCCCGACACAAAAAAATTAGCCAGTTGTGGTGGCATGCATCTGTAGTCCTAGCTACTCAGGAGGCTGAGGTGGGAGGATTGCTTGAACCGGGAGGTTAAGGCTGCAGTAAGCCAAGATTGTGCCACTGCACTCCAGCCTGGGCGACAGAGTGGGACCCTGTTTTAAAAAAATAAAAATAAAAATCCTTTGTTGTCATTTCAACAATGTTCACAGCATCTTTACCAGGAGTAGGTTCCATCTTAAGAAACCACTTTCTTTGCTAATCCATAAGAAGCAACTCCTCATCCATTCAAGTTTGATCATGAGATTGCAGCGATTCAGTCACATCTTCAGCCTCCACTTCTAATTTTAGTTTTCTTGCTATTTCTACCACATCTGGCACAATCACAGCTTTCTTCCTCCACTGAAGTCTTGAACTATTTACAGTCATCCTTGCGGACTAGAAACAACTTCTTCCAGATTTCTGTTAATGTTGATATTTTGACCTCCATGAATCAAGAATATTCTTAATGGCCTCTAGAATGGTGAATGCTTTCCACAAGGTTTTCAAGGTACTTTACCCAGATTAATCAGAGGATTCACTATCTACAGAAGCTATAGTCTTACAAAATGAATTCCCTAAATAGTAAGACTTGAAAATCAACATTACTCCTTAATCCACGGCTGCAGAATGGATGTTACATTAGCAGGCATGAAAATGACATTAATTTACTTGTTCATCTCTACCAGAGTTCTTGGGTGACTAGGTGTACTGTCTATAAGCAAGAATATTTTGAAAACAATCTTTTTTTTCTGAGCAATAAGTCTCAATAGTCGGCTCAAAATATTCAGTAAACCATGCTATAAACACATGTGCTGTCATTCAGGCTTTGATGTTCCATTTATGGAGCACAGGCATGGTAGATTTCGCAGGATTCTTAGGGCCTTAGGAGTTTGGGAATGGTAAATGGCTTCATCTTGAAGTCATCAACTGCTTTAGCCACTAACAAGAGAGTCAGCCTGTCCTTCAAAGCTTTGAAGCCAGGCTTTGACTACTTCTCTCTACCTCTGCAAGTCTTAGATAGACAGCATCTTCCTCCAGTAAAAGGCTGTTTCATCTACAATGGTAATTTGTGGTTCAGTGTAGCCACCTTCCCTAAATGATCTTAGCTAGACCTTCTGGATAACTTGCTGTAGCTTCTCCATCAGCACTTGCTGCTTCACTTTGCACTTCTATGTTATGGAAATGGCTTCCTTCCTTGCGCCTTGCGACTCCTGCTAGTTTCAAACTTTTTTCTGTATCTTCCTCACCTCTTTCAGCCTTTATGAAATTGAAGAGAGTTAGGGCCTTGCTCTGGATTAGGTTTTGGCTTAAGGGAATATTGTGGGTAGTGTGATCTTCTATCCAGTCCTTTCTCCATATCAGCAATAAGGCCATTTCTCTTTCTTATCATTTGTGTGCTCACTGGAGTTGCACTTTTAATTTCCTTCAAGAACTTTTCCCTTGCATCCTGAAGTTGGCTGATTGTTTGGTGCAAGAGGCCTAGCTTTCAGCCTGTCTATCTCAGCTTTCTACAGGCCTTCCTCACTAGGTTTACTCATTTCTCGTTTTGTTGTTGTTGTTTGTTTTGTTTTTTAAAAAATTATTTTTAGAGACAGGGTCTCACTATCGCCCAGGCTGGAGTGCAGTGATACAATCATAGCTCACTGCAGCCTAAAACTCCCGGGCTCAAGCGATCCTCTCACCTCAGCCTCCCACATAGCTGGAACTACAGGTGTGTGCCAGTATGCCTGGCTCATTTCTAGTTTTTGATCTAAAGTGAGAGACATGAGATTCTTCCTTTCACTTCAACATTTGGAGGCCATCATATGGTTATTAATTGACCTAATTTCAATATTGTTGTGTCTCGGGGAATAGGAAGGTCTGAGAAGAGGGAGACAGACCAAGGAACAGTGGGTGGAAGAATTAAAGCACACACAGCATTTACCAATTAAGTTCACCATCTTATATGGGTGCAGTTGGTGGCACCCCACCCCTCAAAATTACAATGGTAACATCAAAGATCACCGACAACAGATCACAAGAACAGATATAGTAATAATGAAACTGTTTGAAATATTGTGCAAATTGCCAAAGTGTGACACAGAGACATACATGCTGTTGGAAAAACGGTGTCGATAGAGTTCCTCGATGCAGGGTCGCCACAAACCTTCAACTGGTAAAAAACACAGTATCTGCCAAAAGCAATAAAGTAAAATGCCATAAAACAAGGGGCGTCTATATGCAAAAGAGTTTATATGGTTTCCAGATTATCATTATCTATTAAAAACATACTATGAGAGAAAACAAGATTAGCAAAATGTCGACAACTGTTGAGCTGAGTGATGGGTAAATAGGGATCCATTATATTTTCTATTTTATATATGAAAATTTTTATAATAAAATATATATTTTCTTTATAAAAATTCAACTTTTTCCAATAAAACATCAGTTATAATAGGCTTAACAATCACACTAATTTAGCCAACTCTAACTTTCACTGATTTGACTTAACTGTACCTTTTTAAAATAACAGCTTTATTGAGATATAATTCCCATACCATATAATGCACCCATTTAAAGTATACACTGCAATCATTTTTACTATATTCAAAGTTGTGCAACTGCGTTGTAGAATCTACAATAAATTCTACAATCTACTGTTGAATATTTTATCACTCCAACAAGAATCCCTGTACCTATTAGAAGTACTTCCTATTTCAACCCATTCATCTCTCCTTCCTCCTCTCCCATCCCACAGCCCTGGACCACCACTCATCTATTTTTCTCTCTCTATGGATCTGCTTATTCTGGATATTTCATATAAATGAAATCATACATCATGTGGTCTTTTGTGACTAACTTCTTTCAGTTAGTAGGTTTTCAAGGTTCATCCATTTGTAGCATATGTCAGTACTTCCATTTCTTTTTATTCCTGAAAATGATTCCATTGTATGACTATAGCACTTCTTTTTTTCAACTTTTAAGTTCTGGGGTACATGTGCAGAATGTGCAGGTTTGTTATAGGTAAACGTATGCCATGGTGGTTGCCTGCACAGATCAACCTATCCCCTAGGTAATAAGCCCAGCATCCATTAGCTATTCTTCCTGATGCTCTCCCTCCCCGTCCCCAGACAGGCCACAGTGTGTGTTGTTCCCTCTGATGTGTCCATGTGTTCTCATCATTCAGCTCCCACTTATAAGTAAGAACATGCAGTGTTTGGTTTTCTGTTCCCGTGTTAGTTTGTTGAGGATAACAGCTTCCAGCTCTTATCCATGTCCCTGCAAAAGACATGATTTCATTCCTTTTTATGGCTGCATAGTATTCCATGGTGTATATATACCACATTGTCTTTATCCAGTCTATCATTGATGGACATTTGGGTTGATTCATTGTCTCTGCTACTGTGAACAGTATAGCACATTTCTTAATTCATTCATTGGTAAGTGAACATTTGGATTGTTTCTTTTATGTACATATTTATTCTGGCTATTATGAATAGTGCTGCCATCTGTGCACAAGTTTTTGTTTGAACACATGTTTCCAATTCTCTTGGGTGTATCTAGGAGTGTAATTGCTGGGTTGTTTCATAACTCTATGTTTAACTTTTTGAGGAACTGCCAGGCTGTTTTCCAAAGCATCATTTTACATTTCCACCAACAGCGTATGAGGGTTCTAATTTCTCCATATCCTCTCCAACTCTTGTTATTATCTGCCTTTTAAACTATTTTCATTCTAATGGGTGTGAAATGGTATCTCATTGTGCATTTAATTTGCATTTCCCTAATGGCTAATAATGTTGACATCTTTTCATCTGCTTTATTGGCCATGTGTATATCTTCTTTGGGGAACTGCCTATTCAGACTATTTATCCATTTTTAACTTGGGTTATTTGTCTTTGCAAAATTGGATTGTAAGGGTTGTTTATATAAGAGATAAAAATAGAACTACCATTCAATCCAGCAATCCTACTACTGGGTGTCAACCCAAAGAAAAAGAAATCTTCGTATAAAAAAGACACCTGCACTCGTATGTTTATCGCAGCACTATCCACAATAACAAAGTCATGGAATCAACCTAAGTGTCCATCAATCAATGATAGGATGAAAACAATGTAGTATATATATATATACACCATGGAATACTACTCAGCCATGAAAAAGAATAAAATCATGCCTTTTGCAGCAACATGGATGGAACCAGAGGCCATTATCCTAAGTGAAATAACTCAAATACCACATGTTCTCACTTATAAGTGGGAGAGACACTGGGTACACATGGACATACAGAGTGTAAGAACAGACACTGAAGACTCCAAAAGCAGTGGTAAGGGATGAAAAATTACCTATTTGCTACAATGTACAGTATTGAGGTGATGATTACACCAAAAGCCCAGACTTTACCACTGTGCAATATATCCACGTAACAAAGCTTCACTGTACCCCCAAAGTATAAAAATAGTTTTTTATATATGCCTATATATAAAGAGTTTTTCATATACAAGTTCTTTATTAGACATGTGACTTGCAAAAACTATGACTATCCCATTTTTGGGATTGCCTTTGCACTTTTTGATGATATCCTTTGAAGCACAAAAGTTGTTAATTTTGATGATTCTCTGATTTATCTGCTTTTTCTTCTGTTGTTTGTGCTTTCAGTGTCATATCTAAGAAACCATTGTCTACATCAAAGTCAAAACACATCTGTTTTCTTCTAAGACATTAATAGTCTTAGCACTTACATTTAGGTATTTAATCCATTCACATTTAATGTTCTTATGGATATAGCTGAAACTATTTTCTGAATATCATGTCTTCCCTTTGTTAAATTACTTGTCTTGATTTTTAGAATTTTTATGGAGAGGCACTTCAAGTAAATTTCTTATATATGGATGGTATTTTTTATGAATTCTTGATTGTCTAAATATATTTTTTTATCCTTATGCAAAAACAAAAGTTTGGGAGGGTATGGAATTCTGGGGTCATAGTCCATTTTCTTCAGAACTCTGTAAACCCTTTCCCATCGCCTTCTAACATTTCATGTTGCAGAACAATTCAATGCCAGTCTATTTTTTTTCCTTTTTTAATAGTTACATTTATACTTATCTGATTTTAATATTTTCTTTTTATATTAGAATTTATTAAAATTCATAACATATGCCCAAGTGCAGTTCTTTTTTCAATTAATCTTGAACATAATCAGGGAGCCCTTTTGACATAAGGATTTAAGTATTCAGATTAAGAACACTTTCTTCTTCGATTATTTCTTCTCCTCCATTACTTCATTGTGTATTTCTATAACTCCTTTTACACAAATATTGAATCATTTGACCTAGTCTCATATTTGTCTTTTATGACTTTTATGTCTTTTTTTACTAAGTTCTAGAAGAATTTCTTGATAAAGCCTTTCATTCATTTGATTATATGGTTCAATTTTTTTCCAATAATACTTTGTGTCTCCAAAAATTCTTTTGCATCTCGGATAATACCATGGTCTCTTGCTTTTGCTTATATCATTGCCTTATCCTTTCAAATCTCACTGCAGTCACTTGGCTTTGCAACATGTTACTTGTTTTCACAGTAGTTCCCTTCTTTTATTCTGATGGAGATTTTTCTCAGAAATAAGGTCAGGATAGTTCAATGCCAGTAGCTGAGAGTGTGCTTCATTAACAATTCTTCATGTTGATGAATTCTGAGACCAAAGAGAAGGGAATTCTGTGTTGTTTGATCTTTGGATTGTTTATCTAACTGACCTTAGTCGCAGAAAATTGAGATAAACATACTCCTCACTTTATGACATATTATTATCTTCAGTCTGTGAAAAGCCTCCTCCTCTTACTTCACTTATAGATGTATTTCGTTTTTCCCCTGCCAAGTGTTTTCATAACTTCTTCTCGACTGACTGCCTGGAAGGTCCTAATCCTAGCAGGACCCCCATTCTCTGCCTTTACAGCTTGAGTGCAGGTCTAGCCATCACTGTGGAATCCCCACTCCCCCTAGAGCCTCCATCTACTATTGGAAGCTCAGGACTTGCCCTGTTGGTCATTCTGCACTACTGATCCTTACTGATCAGACAGATGCTGTGGGGTTTAGAGAGGTCGGAGGTGAGGGAATCATTTTACCACTTTCTTGGCAAGTATTCAAGTATCTTCTCAGGGGAATGGGTTTCAGTGGGCCATTCCCTCCCCCACAATGAGCTTGCTACTGATGCCTTTTGTGGTTTTAGGCGTGGAAAGACTCCACTTCTATTTCTACTACTGGCTTAGAGCTTTTCCTTTTGTTTAAGCTAGGACACTTCAACGGGAGACTAAAAGAGAGGAAGAGTCAGGTGCATGGCTTGAAGTTATCATCTAGTCTGTAAAATCCTTTTTGCTAGCTTACTTCTTCACTATACCATCAGAGGGGAAAGCGTAAATCATAAAAATAAAAATGATACTAAAATTCCCTCCCCCCTCGTTAAGAGAAAGGCTGCTGATGGCTAATATTCCTCTCTTAGTTTTCTGATAGACCTGAGCAAAGTAGAAAAATACAAATGCTTCTCTGTGAATAATGTGGGTCAGTGGGGTTATTCAATTTATATATTTCTCGTCATCTGACTGTAAGCTACATAAAGGCAAAGAACATGTCAGTTTTTGCTCCACACTATAACATACTGTAGCTGACGCCTAGTAGGTGTTCATGAAATATTTGTTGGATGAATGAGCAAATCACCTTCAGCAAAACCATGGGCAGCCAGGTGAAATCGACAATGAAATGTATGGCATCTGCTGGAACTGCAGTTCCATGTTTTGTCCACAGGAACAGGGCATGGAGTCTGGCTACAAACTGTTTCCTAGAAGCACTGGGACAAAGGGGTCAAGGAATCATGTCCTTTTCCCCCTGCCCTGGCAGGCTTTGGACAACAAACCTAGAACCTGAGCCCACTGGAAGCACACCTGCAGGAGACACAGGGGCCAAAGAAGTGTGTGAGGTGGCAATTGTGATCAATGCTGTAAATCAGGGTGCAGGAAACAAAAAGGCATTTGATAGTGTGGTTGGAGCGGGGGGAATTGACCTGGTTTTTGAGTCAGGGAAAGTTTTCTTGGGACTTGGGATTCAGATCCAATAGGTGACAAAGGGAGGGAAAAGCCTTTCTACTCTTTCCTTCTGGCGTTATTCTCTTCTCTCTCCTCTTTCTACTTTTCCTGCCCTCTTCCTAGAATTCGGGAGGGTGACACAATTAGTTCCAAATGGAGTTGGGTATTGACCCAATAATATGATAAATTGAATAAAATAATCGGCTTTTTTTTTTTTTTTCCTCTCACATGCCCAGACAGAAGTAGTCCAGACCTGGGAGACTGCACTCACCTCCCCAACATGTGGCTTCCATTTCTGGGTCCTGGGCAGCTGCTCCAGGCATTGCCATTTCCCCCCAACAGCACGAATGGGGAAAGAGAGGGAGAGAAAGGCGCCCAGCTTCTTTTTAAAGATGTGATCTGGAAGTTGGACATATTAAGTCCTCTCACATCTTCCTGGTCAGAAGGTAGTTACATGACCATACCTATCCACAGCAAGGCTGGGAAATGTGGCCTCTAGCAGGGTAGAAAAGAAGGGATTATGGAGGAAAACCAGCAGTGTCTTCTGCAGTGGACAAGATCTTCAGCAAAACGTGTGTATATATATAATATATACATATACACACACGTATATGTTATATATAATCATATATAAAACATTTATTTATATATAAATTATATATTTTACATATAACTAGTTTAGTTATATATATTTATGTTTTTATATGTTATATTTTATATGTACATATATATAATTAAACCAAAGAAACACATTTATCTCTCAATGCCTCTGATATGGTTTGGCTGTGTCCCCACCCAAATCTTACCTTGAATTGTAATAATCTCCACGTGTGAAGGGTGGGGTCAGATGGAGATAACTGAATCATGGGAATGGTTTCCCCCATACTGTTCTTGTGATAGTAAATAAGTCTCATGAGATTTGATGGTTTTATAAATGGGAATTCCCTTGCACACGCTCTCTTGCCCGCCACCATGTAAGACATGCCTTTGCTCCTCCTTCACCTTCCACCATGATTGTGAGGCCTCCCCAGCCATGTGGAATTGTGAGTCCATTAAAACTCTTTTCTTTATAAATTACCCAGTCTCAGGTATGTCTTTATTAGCAGTGTGAGAACAGACTCATATAACCTCTTAACACTTGCCTAAATGTCCGCAGAACTTCCTATTTCTCAGGCTACAGCAGGCAAGCTGATGCCCTATCCAGCCCCAAAGCACAGTGAATGCTCTCCCCAAGTTTTCTCAAACCCCTGCCATTTTGAACCACTTTTGCCATTCCTACCACAGTTTCATCCACGTCCCACGCAAAATCACATCACAGCCCTTATACCAAAGGTGCACACATCCCTCCTGTCAGGCCCACACACCTCCTGCAGATTCTCCTCACTCATTCATTACCTCTTCCCTTGTGTAACAGAAAAAAAATGTATTCCAGAATTAAATATTGCAATAATCAGAGTACCTTAAACCAGAGGTTCTCAACCCCCTCTGAACATCAGAACCACTTGGGGAACCATAAAAATATACTACTATCCAGACCTCATCTTAGAGTAGTCATATCAGAATCTCTAGGTAAGTGTTCTAGACTTCAGCAATTTTTAAAAATTCCTCAGGGATCCTAATGTGCAAGAGGGAAGATATCCAGTGCATTAACATTCAGAAATAATACTACATTTCCACAAAGAGCAGAAAAGGTTTGTTCCTTTCTGCTGCCTAAGAAAAGGGTGCCTTGCCTGGCCTGGCTTGTATGGAGATGGTTCATCTCATAAACCTAACATCACTCTTATGCTGATCCTTGCTAGGGAAGGGAGGCAGGAGGTATCTCTTCTTCAACAGGTCAACAAGACAGAAGAGGATGTCGATTTTTCCCAAAGCCATCTGGCAAGTCAACAAGCTCCTAACTCACACTCCAAAACTCTAGCCACACGACGTTTTCTACATAGCCTAAGGCTAGGTCTCCGAGTCCCACAGCCCTTCCTCATCCACTCACCTTGGATGAAGATTAGGGAAATAATAACCACGAATTCAACTAATACCAAGCACCAAACATTTTTCTACACACTTTACACATATGAGGCTGAGGCACAAAGATGTGAAACAATTTGCCCAAGGTCACACAGTTGAGAAGTGGTGATGCTGGGATTTGAACCCAGGCAGTCTGGCTCCAGAATCCACAGTCTTTATCACTATACCCTTCCTGCTACAGGAAGAAGGTGGCTATTTCCACTGCTGTGACCATGTCAGAAAGAAGCCAGTATTGGATTCAGACTAAACCAAAATTTGTTGAGCATCTACATGTGCTGGGAAACTTCCAATCAATCTACCTCTCAAGAAGGTTCTTTTTTCGTTTGTTTGTTTTTTGAGATGGGAGTTTTGCTCTTGTTGCCCAGGCTGGAGTACAATGGCATGATCTCAGGTCGCTCACTGCAACCCCCACCTCCCGGGTTCAAGCGATTCTCCTGCCTCAGCCTCCCGAGTAGCTGGGACTACAGGCGTGTGCCACCACGCCTGGCTAATTTTGTATTTTTAGCAGAGATGGGGTTTCACCATGTTGGCCAGGCTGGTCTTGAACTCCTGACCTCAGGTGATCCAACTGCCTCGGCCTCCTAAAGTGCTGGGATTACAGGCATGAGCCACTGCACCCGGCTGGCATCTCAAGAAGGTTCTGAAGCAACAGATGCTCAAGTCATCCCAGCCTCTTATCCACCCATCCCCCAGGTAATTCTACACATCAGCCTCTCTAGAACATCTCTGCCCTTGCCTACTTTCTGAGAATCCTTGGGGCTGGGAAGGCTGCCTTCTTTCTCCTCTTCTGTGTCCAAGATGGCTCAGCAAAGACTGGTCACCCAACTCTGACCACAGTGACTTCTGCCCTCACTGGGTCGGGAGGCCAAGCAAACTCCTGAAACATGGCCTGAGCTACTGCCCAGAAACAGGCTCTCCACCTTCAGCCTACAGGAAGGGTCTGGCTGCTCCATCAGCCCCAACACACAGGCTCAAGAGAAGGCATTCAGGGAACATGAGAGTGGCTGTTAAGTAGAAAGGACCATGCATGTTACCCTTTTGTTATTCCCTTTCTGCACTGTCACTCTGACAAGCTCGGCCTGACATGGGGCATTAATTTTTCATGCCACCCTGCTGCAGACACACAGATTTGTTTGGAGTGATGATAAATGAAATGCAAATATGGCTGGAAGCCCCGTGCTGAGATGCTGAAGCTACAGGTCACATCATGCTCCCACCTCATCCCCTGTCCCTGCGACACCTTCAGCCGCTGCTTTACATCTGCTCCCGTGGCTCTGCGAAGTAAAAGGTGGCTTCCTGGCAAAGCGAATACAATATTCTCAGCTGGAAGCAGGAAAGTTGATGAAGAAAAATTCACTCCCCCAATACGGCTTCTGATCTCCTGTTTATCTTCATTTGAACCATCCTGGGTAGATGTGTTTTCATTGCCAGCCACTTCCATTCTTTTTCTGGAAGCAGGCAGGGCATACATTATAAAATAAATAAATGATTAAGAAACATCTAATTATTGTGATTAGTTTCTTACTTGAAGGTACTTCCAAGCTGCTTCTTATTAAAGTCATTCATCAAGGAGCCACCGTGCCCTTTCCAGAGGCGCCACTCCCGGGACCAGTGCAGGACTTGCTGCCTCACGTAATGTGCACACTGCTTAATAAACATGGAGAATATTGATGGCTGCAAATTCCTCCCTCAGCCTAAATTCAAGCATGATGGATTGATGTTTCCTAAACATGGCGAATATTTCTCCAGCCATTCATCAGCCCTACCACAAATACAGGTGTCAGCCCGAGCAGACGTCAGACTCTAACTGCCTCCTCCAGAGCATACGTAGAGAGAAAAGCCCGCATTTCCCACACAGGGACATCAATTTTTCATGCACTGCAGCCCCTTGACTTATTAAATATTTATAACAATGTCATTATTTACCAAACAAGCTACCAGGCTGCGTCTGAGGTCCCTGGTGCAAGAGTCCTGAGTGTACAGAGACCTCCCTTCAGCTCCCCTGTTCCTCCAGGGAAACCTTTTTAGTAGAGAGGGTTGGGTCTAGCAGGCAGGTTCCTTCTAAGGATTTTTCAAGGCTTTGGCACAGGCAGCTTCCAGGCCAGAGGTGCGGCATCCTGCTGGAGGCTAAAGTGCCATGAAGCTAAGGGGGTCCTTGAGCCAGGAACTCTACCAGGGACCCACCTCTACCACTCAGGGTTGTCACACCGACCTCACCACTCCTCTGATCCACTCTCCAAGTCATTCTCCTCTCTGGATTCCACATTCAAGAGCCCTGATGCTTGCAGGGAATGGCAGATTAGAAGCCTCTAGGCATATTAGAAGCCTCTGACAACCTCATTCACTCCACAAAGATCTACTGAGTGTTGGCAGGTGCAGGGCACTGCCTTGGGGGCTGGGGGTGACACAATAGGGCAGAGCCAGTAGACTATGTCCCCATCACTCACTCTCTATGTCTTCTGGGCCAAAGCCTGTCCTCCACCCCCAGCACTGGCTAGAAATGCCAGATAGTTTGCTTTCCTTGCAACTTGGTCATGAGCAGGTGATCTGAGAGATGATTTTCAGGGAGCAGAGTTGGTTCTGGGGAATATTTTCCTTTCTGGACCTAGGTAGAGAAAGTCCCATCTTCTTCAGCTGGATGTTGTCATGTTAACAGAATCATGGCAGCCACTGAAGGCCAAATGTGAGAACAAAAGGCCAACATGCTGAGAACAGCAGCAGGAAGGATAAGAGCCTGGGTCCTCGGTGACACTGCTGAAGGACGGAGCCAGCCCGTGCACCTGCCCTGCCTCTGGCCTCCTCATTAAGTGAGGCCTTTAAAATGTCTTTCTCTCACCATTAGAATCCCACAGTCATATAAATTGCTGCAGGCAAGGTCCACTGATGGAATTAGAATGCAAGACATAGAATTAGAATGTAAGACAAAAATAGCAAAAGGTGGAAATGGGTAAGTGGAATTGTGTCCTAAATAAAGGCCTTCAAGGGGTAAACAAATACAAATTTTTCCTAGAATCTTTTTTTGGGGGGGGCTGGCGGGGGCGGGGGACAGAGTCTCACTCTGTCACCCAGGCTGGAGTGCAGTAGCATGATCTCAGCTCACTGCAACCTCCACCTCCTGGGTTCAAGTGATTCTCTTGCCTCAGCCTCCCAAGTAGCTGGGATTACAGGTGCCCACCACCACACCCGGCTAATTTTTGTATTTTTAATAGAGACAGGGTTTCACCATGTTGGTCAGGCTGGTCGTGAACTCCTGACCTCAGGTGATCCACCTGCCTCAGCCTCCCAAAGTGCTGGGATTATAGCAGTGAGCCACCGCGCCTGGCCTTTTTCTTAGAATCTTATAAATCAAAAATGCATGTTGAAATTACAAGGATAACCACAAAAGAAGAGTAAAAAATCAACAAACTGAAGAGAAAAATTAGAATAAAAAAAATGCTTTGTTCTGTGGGTTAAGAAGAAAAATTTTTTAAATTTAAATAAAAAATGCTTGATATATCTCAAAGAAAAGCTAGTAAGAAGAATAAATATAAAATAAGCAGGACAAATATCCAAGAAACAGTTAATATAGACACTCCAGTTAAGCCTTGTGATGATCATGTAGACACCTTTATCCACATTTTACAGGTGTGAAGAATTTGAGCTGTAGAGTTGAGTAATCCGCCCAAGATTGTCCAGCTAGCAAGTCGTGGTACCAGGATTCGAACCCCACAGACTGCTCCTGGACCCTGAGCACGGTGCCTTTCCAAGTGTCTCCCTGTTCTCCAGCCACCCAGCACTGCTTTTGGTCAGCCCTTTAGCACACTCTACCCAGACTCCTGCAACCAGCTCCAAACCAGCTCTCTCATGACACATCTTGTCATGGTGACCATGCGAAGGTGCAAACAGGATCTCTTCTCCCCTAAATTAAAATCTCTTCCTGGATTTTCATTTACTACAGGACAAACGGAGCAGTTCATAAGAGGTTCCTCTAGATGGGATCTCCTGCCCTCTTCATCCAACGCTTCCTGCTTTCCTGCCCTACATTCCAGGAAGACTGGACTCAGGGTTTCCAGAGAGTGCAAGCAGCTTCCCCCGCCCACAAAGTGTGAGTTATGGCCCGCTGCCCCCTCCTCCGACCCCAGGAGGGTCGGCCCCTCCTCCTCATCCTATTGTTATCTTTATAAAGGGCTTCATTCAGCCAGTGCTTTCTCTGTGCCAGGCACCATGCTGAGGGCTTCATAGGCATCATTCCCATCTAACTCTCACCACTCTATGATGCAAGTACCAGTATCCTCCATCTTCTGGATAGACTCAGGCAGATTACTAATTCGGCTAGTATGTATTTACTAAGGAACTGCTATCAGCTTGGCACCCTCTTAGATGCTGAGACAAAGAGCAGTGTATAGAACAGGCAAACCTCCCTGCTCTATGTAAGCTCACCAATCAGCTCACATATGCCCTATGGTAGTTGTGTAAGTGATATGCAGAAAATAAAATAGGGAGGACAGAGAGTGTGTGAAGCAGGTTGCGGTGTTCTAAAAGGGTAGTAAGGGAAGGTCTCAATAAGGTGATATTTGAGTAAAGATGTGGAGGAGATGAGGGAATGAGCTGGGCGGGCATCTCAGAGAAGAGCATTCTAGGGACAATGGCTTGCGGGAAGAGCAGGGAATAAGTGGCAAACTTGCTGAAACATTATCTATTGGCCAACCTGACCTCCTGACTGGCCAGTAAGCCCCTCCAAGTATGGTCACATCCCCGGCAGCTGGGCACACAGAAGGCATTGCTAAATGAAGGAACCTGGACTCCGATTCTGAGTGAGACAGTAAAGGGTCACCTTCCTCACTGCAACTTTTGTGAACTTGGAACCCTGAGACTGGCACCATTCATCCTCAGTCCCCACTGCACAATCCCCACACACCGTCCACTCCACACTCTCAGAGAGGAAAGACATATTACACCCTTCTGTGTCTCTGGAACTGGATCTGCGCACTGTGGGCCTCTCTGGAGTCCTCCTAAACAAAGGGAAGGCGCGGGGGTGGTGTGCTGGATGAAAGATCCCTGAGACCCTACCAGGGGCAGGGAGGCCTGATTCCAACAAGGCACTGCAGTCTCACTTGCACCATCTTCTCACATTTCACAAGAAAAATGGAGCTGTTCGACATCCAAAGAGCAAGTCAAACTGATGTCAAATCCCTGAAAGCTCTAAGAAATGGGTGCAAGGCCACTGGGTTACGTGACACAATGCAAAAATGTACCACCAAGGGAGAGGAGAGCCCTGTCCTCTGTGTATAGCAGGTGTTGGCAGGGGGTGAAAAACGTAGCTAAGACCAGACCAAATCTACCTTGTAGACCCACGAAGACCCAACCCACCCAGAAAGGTGAAATCTACCAGAAGACCCTCGTGGAGAGGCCTGAGAAGGGAGCAGGGTCGCAGAGAGGAAACCTGAAGCATCCACCTAGGAGAACCCAGGAAGGAGTGAAGAGCAATGGAAAGTAAATGTATTAGCAAATCGAAGTGAATATTAACCGTTCAACATGTTAGATGATGTATACAAAATTAGAATATATGACAGCTGGGAAAGAGAAAGGGGATACTGGGGTGGGGGAGGACCTCAAGCTACATCCCTAGAATCATCCACGGGGCAGTTTAACACACAGGAACATGCAGCCCCAGGCAAGCGGTATAATCACACACCTCTACTTTCTTCAGGAAGATTTACAGGGACCCAAAAAGTATTCAGAGAGACATTGACCATTCAAGTATTGGAAGATAATCTTCCAAATCCTAAGGAGACAGGCAAAATGATCCTTAAATATCTGCATAACTATTAAATCTACATATTTTATGACATGTGAACACTTTGTAGCATAATGAAGCCTCTTGAATAATCAGTGTACTACATGGTTAAACTCTCTAACAGAACCTAAGCGAAATCTTACCATTTCAAATTAGAGAGCTTTAGAAGTGCTGTACCTAGCACGGCATGTGGTTCACACTTGTCAGGAACATCAACCCCCCCAACCCCAACTCTAAACCATAATGTTGTGCTTTAGGAAAACAAGATCTGCCCTGATCTGTATTCGACACTTTCTGGGAACAAATGATGGCTGCCACTCCCTTTAACAGAAACCTCTGCTCACTGACACCGTACTCCCCAACTCATACTGAATAAACATTTCCACACTCAGAGGCTAATAACCTGCAGGCTGGACTTTTAAAATGCATAATAGTAATCTCTAGTGCCCCCACGTGGCCATCGGTGATGTGACATCCTCAGTAGGGAGTTCGTCCTGAAGGGTGGGAAAGACAGCTGGAAAAATGTTGTATCAAAGATACTAAATATCCAAGGTATGAGACAGCCCAGGAAGAATGGTCCCTTTTATATTGCTATTTCTTCCATCATATAAGTTTGGTAAAAGAGGGAAAAATAATGCGAAATGCTGAAAATCTGCTGGATTGAACTGGAGAGTTTTTGTCCAGTTCCATGGCCCAGGACAAACTGTCTCTGATCCGTCATGGAGGAAATGGGAATAACCATCCTTGATTGTGAAAATTATACAAGCATGGATGTGATTTTTTGTTTTAAACTTTTACATAGAAAACATACGTATACATCTTTCTGTAACTTGTCTTAAACACTGCAAATTTTGAGGCATTTGTAAAGACTGATGCAGTACAATTATTATTTTTAGTCAACATCAAAAAGATACCAGTTGGCATGGGGGAGAAAGGAGGAATGTGGCTTGAAGAGGACATCATGTAATAAATTTATTATATTTTGTTACATTTTCCACTTTTCTCTTAATTCCAACTGTATACTATATAATCAACCGCTGTTTCAGAAATAAAATGTTTCAAACATAAAAATATAAATTCTGCTTCTTAAAAGTGCACACACTTTGAATAATAAAACATACAAATAAATAACAGAAATCAGTGACACATCTCATGCACTTGTTCTAAAATAAATTTAAAATGTACGATACACTTTTCTTCCAGCCTCTAGGAAAGACATCCTGCCTTCCGTGTTACTGTACAACAAAAAACAACACAGAAATCACTATCCACGGTGCATGAATAATACCAAAGCACTTTGTGTACAGTGATATGACATGCAGCTTTTAAGACAACTATAGAAATTCCAGTGTAAAAACTGAAGAGTTCAATCAAGAAACGATTTGTGTCAATGGGGCTTGAATTCAATTTTAACCAGTGGTGAGAGGCACAGTTGGTGAGCAAACCTCTATGGAACACAAACACGTATTTGAAAGGCCTACAAAGAGAACTTCAGCTTCGGAAATACTGTAACTGCTTTTGCATTTGGTATGACACCACACCGTTTATAATAGCACCTAGGAAATTTCATATTGCATTTGAACGATTGCAACAGATATCACTATTCTGGGTGGCCTTTCTAAAGAAACGTTTCCAACTTGCATGTTTACTTGTATCTTTATTCCTTAAAATGTTGAAACCACCAGGTAAACTGTGGTGGTGTTTTGTAGGCAGCATGAGGGTCGACAGAATAAAACCATCTGAGATTACTTTGAAGGTGTTGTAGTGCATTCAGCTCACCACAGATTAAAACTAAATTTTATTTGCCTCCACAGTTAACACAGAGTGCCAAATTCTGGGATGTGTATTATTGATGGTAAAAAAATAAAAATAAAAATAAAAATAAATGAAGAAATAGCAACAAGGGTTTAAAAAAAAATAAGACTCCAAATAAAATGTTTCACATTCATTTTCAAACTGAAAAAAGAATTCCTGAAACTACATTCTGGATAAGAACTATCCTAGAGAACGAGCAAAAGTAGGAAATTCGGCGGCAGCCTGGGGTTTGCTACTGTAATTCCTACAAAAAGGCAATCATTCCATCAAAAGCAGGGACAGGTTTTCCAAGGCTAGGAAAGTTGTTTCTTATTTTCTTCTTCGACAATTTCTAGCTCGGAGTGACTTCCCTATTCTTCCATGGGGAAAAGGCCCTGGGAGACACTCAGCCTGCTCCGGCAACTAAGACCACCAATTCCCAGCAGACTGGCGAGTGCTAGGCCATTCACAACATGCTCTAAGCTCCCAAACTGGGCCTTGAATCAGAAAGGCCCTATTTCAAATGGGAGTTTGGTATCAGTATCTCTCAATTCTTTTTATTCTTATTTTTTTGCCTCTCCTATGCAACTGAGGAATCGGAATCACTCCTGAGTAATTCAAATGGCAGTGATTCTTGCCGTAATTCTCAGGAAAGGGATAACATATCATAGTGGTTCTCAATCTGACTGCAAATTAGAAAAACCCAGAAGCTTTTAAAATACATGCTAATTCCTGGAGCCCACCCCTACATGAATTAGATCAAAAGCTAGGGACTGGGACCCAGGCACTGTATTTTTAATAGTTCCCCAGCTGATTCTAGTCAATGTGGGTCTTCACTATCTCAGACAAGTCATTCAGAAGAGGCTTAAAACAATCTTGAGGAGAATACATGTGTGAGATTCAAAAAAGCCTCTTAAGTCTGCTGTGCACCCCTTCTCCCCAAAATTGAGAAACACCAGATTTAAACAAATGTAAGATGGATCTAGAACTGAATCCACTGCACAACACTACCAGAAATTCCATGGGCTTAGTCTAATTGTGATCAGTGGCTGGGAAGCCCCAAAGCTTTTCAAAATAGCTCTAAGTCTCTACAAAAGCATCTTTAAATTCTTAACACTATTAGAAGCCACATTCTTTCCTTGTGACCACAATAGAATCCTTGAAGATATAAAAAATTAAAATCTATAGAAAATGGCAGGTTATTTTTAGAACAAAATACTTTAAGAAAGTCTTCAGGCTAAATACAGTATGTACACCAACGATGTGTGTTCAACATATCCAATTCCACTTCTGGTTGCAAAACACTTTACAATCTCACCAATGATCAGAAAAACAGTAAAGGGAAATATATGCAGAGCAAAACAAGAAGTCACATTCATGCTCTTCCACACAATGACGAGTAACCCATATTTTGAAGATCACAAATTTAAAAATAGAGCTCCATAATCTAAGTGTTGTCTTTTTTTTTTTAAGACTTAACATTTCGTGTCTCTGTTTTATTGGTTGCTTGCATAGGTAGTAACAGCATGCTTTCTGAGTTATATGGAGGCCATGCACAATTGTTTTTATTACTTGTGGAAAAAAATGGTCACACTCAAAATGCGCCTGCAAAATACTTTGAAAGTTGATCAAAAGGCAGTGTGAGACAGTGTTCATTTAAATAAAAGCACTGGATTTCTCCCCAAAACATGTAGTAGAGTTTAACAATAATGTACCTTTTATGAAATGAAAGTTAAAGACAGCCTGCACAGTAACTACTTTTTGTGTTTATGATAGGCACTGGTTTGTCAGCAAAGTTTGCCTTTCTCAACTACAAATAATACAAAGTTCCACGCACCTCCAGAATACGTGTTTTATTGAAACTGTGCTTATGATTTGCATACTATTTCAAAAATCCAACCCAGAAACACTAGTTACTTTGTATCCAATAATTATAATAACCTACATAGGAAACAATCACTTCAGCTGTTCAGCAATTTGTCCGAATGAAATGTAACGTCTGATGCTCCTCTATGTGAAATAAAGCAAGTTTATTTCAAATAAATGAACTTTGTTCGCAGCTCTTCTCTACTCCATTTTCCCTAAAGGCTGCCACTCTTGGTCCCTTTACATACTGTTGCTATTTTTCTCATGATAGTTATTTTAGAGGAATGACAATGTTACCCTCAAATCCCATATCCACCTCATACAAACATAGATGACCCAATGTTAACGTAAAGTGACTGTGTAATGGATTTTCAACCCCTAAATAGTAGAGACAGCTCAGTGTGAAAAAGTGGATGGAAGAGTAAAATGTCTCCAAAGATGAAGGGCACTTTTGGTTTCCAGACGGAACAGACTTGCTCAAGAGAACCACAAGCCTTAGCCGATTTGACCGGAATCCACGTGATCTCTTTTTCCAGGAGAACTGTCACTCCATTTAGGACACCATCACATCCCCTGCTTGATGGGCTGTGCTCCCAGGGCTCCTCAGCTACAGCAAATCCCTGAAGCTTTCAGTTTTGCCTCTGTGCTCAAAGCAGGCCCTCCATAAATGTTTGCAGAATGAATGATGAAAACAAGATTGCAAAAGGGTGTCAGGCAGCCTCAAAGATAATTACAATATTTTAACACACCACAAATACTCCCACATCCGTTTCCACTGGTCCAGCATATTATTACTTACTTTCAGTTCAGCTGCTTTCAGGATGAGAAAATACAAAATGGATGGGAAATGGTCTAAGACGACTGGAGCCTAATGGTTTGAGTTTCCACATTATCTAAGGGATTACCAAGACAAGGTGTAGGGCTGTCTTAAGGAATGATATGGCCTCAGTGCAATGGATGTTTACAAGAAATCAAGAATAAAACTTTTTTAAAAAAGCAAACAAACATTACAGATACAACGTTACTGCTGGTGATTACTTTGTGCCTACTAGGAAATGACCGCTCTAATCAGGCCCATCTAGTTGTCAACCAGAAACTCAGGCCTATCATCCTTAGCAGATAATTCTTAACCCCAAAGCAAATACATGTTCATTGTGCTAAATACCACTGGGAAAATTTTAAAAACAAAAACAAAAAAACCACCAAGTCTCCAACCCTACCAATGATCTAAATTGAATCAAGTAACTATTTTCCCACAAGATACTTCTCACCTCAAGGAGCACCTCCAAACTTTTGGGTCAAATAACCTTTCCTGTGGCCTAAAGTTGTACCTAGCAGTTGGAGATAATGAAATTTTCACTGTTCATCAACCACGGAAATAAAATAGCTTCAAGATGTCTAGACATTGCCATGATACTTCCTGATTTTTTCTATTAAACCTGAAACAAGGACTAAACTCCACAGACATATAGTTTATAGACACTGAAATTTTATTCTAGATCCCATGGAAAACCAAAGGGATTTGTAGAAACTTTTTTCCTTTTTTTAAGTCACTAGACATTGTGGAAAATCCATTCCTAGGTAACTCAAGAATAAATAAAAATATTTCCCACTGTGAACATTAAACTAGTTTCTATTAATGTTTAATTGACTACAGCAAAAAAGAAGTGTTATTAAAAACCTTTGTCTAATCAAACTGTAATTGTTTCAGAGATTCAGATAGGAGACTTCAAATGAAATCTACCTATTAAACAAATATAAGAGATTTGAGTTAGACATTCAATTCCTGATATGGATGATCTCATATTTGGTGCATCTTTTTCAGGCGATAAAAGCGATACAGAAAAACGAGAGTGGTGGCTAAACACTGATGGAGCTGTGATGTGCTGGGCTGAAAGCAATGATAGCATCGAAGGCAGCCAGTTGCCGCAGTTGTACTGAGCAGAAGAGAGTGGTGCTGCTTTGAGAACCCACCAAAATCTGAACAGTAAAACGAGGACAGCGAGTGAAGAGGCGAGTACAGGGCTGTGTGCAATGGACAACAGGCTCACGGTCAATGAATCATGTGGAGCACTGTGGTAACTTTCACAAGGCTGAATATCTAAATCTTAAATACTGCCAAGGGTCTAAAATTCCAGCTACCCTCAACATAAGTGGCCTCCAGACTTGCAAGTTACCAGCTAATGCTCAAATTAGCAGCAAAATAAAGTTAAGTAACCTACTAAAAACTTTTCAAACCCAAGAGATATTCCTGGGTGGGGGGGGGAGGCAGTGCAGAATTCATAGCTATGCATGCATATGTCTTGTAGTTACTTCACACACAGAAATACTGAAAAGGGAGGTTATACATGGATCTGTGCACCAAGGGTTCAAGAATAACTTGAAGAGTCTGACGAAAAACGCTAATACTTAAAAGCACATAAAGTTAGCATGCTGTATTTAGCGGCAAAGTGACAAATGCTATGCAGAGAGAATCAAGACCCTCACACTCTTGACATTTAAAAAAAAAAAAGAAAAGCTAAAAATTAAGCAGGAAAGTATCGCCAGAAGACCTCGAAAAAGCTCGCAAAACTACATATTTTGCTTTTCTGTGAGCTTTTTGTGAGGTTCTCCTTTTTCTTAGTAAGAAATGCAATTTGCACTGACACGGCCAGATGGAACACACTCCAAAGCCTGCTTGTGAGTTCTGGGCATGAGATGAAATCTTAAGAACAAAGAAGAAATAATAAATGAGTTACTGAAAAGCAGCCCTAACAGAGACTGACAGACAGGATCCGAAGTGCATATGTAATACTTGATCACACATCGCTTCAACAAACCACCATTGGCTTTTGGCAGAAGGCAACTTCTTTCCTCTCCAAGCTACAAGATGGGGGAACATGAGCCCGCAGACACAGGGCATCGTGGAGCTTCCCCCCTCTAACGGAAAAAAGCAACACCTGACAAGGAACATGATGTCCAGTCTTTCACCCAGTTTAGAATCCAGAAGTTTTTTCCAGGAATCTGTCAAAGGTGTTAACTGCTCTACTACAGTGCAAAATTCCAACGGCCTTAGCTAGTAATTTTAGAAGAAAAAAAAATGAAACAAGTGACTAGCTTTCTGGTTATGTTATCTGCCACCTCGTAGGACCTATCCCAAGACAGGTTTTGGTGCACACATCACTGCAGATATGAAGGTGGTGAAAGGCTTCATTTCTACCTCGAAAACATCTATCTGTGGCAGTAGGAGAAATGACACAGTCACCCACATGGCACCTTCCTCTTTAATCCATTTACTGGTGTGCATCCATCCTAGACTAGCTGAGTATATACCTGAGAAACATTAGTGTTAAAATATTGCCCTTTACAAAGACTGGTAGATGGGGCGAAAGTGCAGAAAGCAACAGTTTTTCCCTCGATTTGTTTCGTTGTTAGAGTCACAGTTTTTAGAGCTCCTGGTGCCACCCACAATCCACAGCAAGGACAAGTCCTGCTCAGAAGAAACACAAGTCAGCTCCTTCCTCCTTCCACGCACTAATGGTAGCTTTACTGGTTCCCAGGTTTCAAAACCCTCATATCCAAAGAAAGTCATTAGAGTTCTCTAGAAAGAAATATGTACAATTGCTAAAGGGACCGTCCTGGGTATCATCTACAATTATTCCAGTTAGCTTGGTGTCAATGTTTTGCCTATGGCTGTTATTTGGTTCAATGGCAGAATAAGGCGACGCTTTGAACAATTCGCAATTGAATTACACACACACACACACACACACACACACACACATACACTCACACACACACATAGAGTCGGGCATGTGACTCAAAAAAATACAAAACAAAAGCACACGGGGCTTTGGTGGGAGGGGAGAGGTTCTAAATAAATAAACATCTTTACAGATAAAACACTTTGATTGCAGAAATATCACTGAGGTTTTTGAGAAGGCCGTGCAGAGGTTTGCATGCTAGAAGATAACTTTTTTGAGGATTTCTCTGCAGACTGCCTGCTACCAGGAGACGAGGGAACTCCAGAGTCCAGTTGGGAAGACTTGGATTTGCGAGCGGACAGCAGGGAATGTTTGGCAGAAGCAGGGTCCTTGGAGACAAGCTGCTCTTTTCCCGTTGCATTTGCATTTGGCTGCTGGGAAGCTGGAGGCTGGTGGCCTTTCTCCCCCTTGTCGTCCCCGGTGTTCTTACAGACGGACTTAACAGAGCTCCCACCAGCCTTTTTAGAGAGCAAGGCTGTCTTGCCAAGATCTGTCGAGCGCCGTGTTTCCTTCTGTCTCAAGGCTGACTTGAAGAAGGACAGCCCCTTGTCCTCAGACTTGCTGTCCCTCTTCAAACCAGACTTGATGCTTGCACTGGGGGAGCGCAGGCTGGCCATGGAGGAGCTCCGCACGTGCTTCCCGGCCCCCCTGCCCTCCCCTGCTCGGGTCTGGCTCACCCGAGGGGAGTTGGGTTTGGAGGCAGAGGTGGCGCTGGCTCTGTCGGAACCCAAGCTTTGTCTGGAGCCCTCTCTACTCAAGCTCCGGTCTGAAGTCCTGCTCTTCCCAGGTGGGAAGGGGCTCCTTGTGGCAGGGCCCGAGGCCTTTTTGGCAGACGTGGAGGAAGCAGTGTAGGTGAGGGCCGAGGCTGACTTCTGCTTCTGTGGCGAAGGAGACGACACGGAGTCCTGAGATTTCGGGGATGACTCCTTTCTGGGTTGGGCAGGGGCAGGGGCAGGGGATGAATGCCGTCCACTGCCCCTGGAAGAAGAATCTGCTTTGCTGCGGGAGCGGGAGGGTTTTAGAGAGACTTTTACAGGAAGAGGAGAAGAAGGGGATGTACTTGAAAGGGATGACTCCTGGCTTGCCAAGGCCGGTCTCCCCTTCCGCAAGCTTTTCTCTGGCTCAGAAGTGCCTTTGGAACTGGGGGATTTCTTGGTTGTGCTCTCTGGTTTCTTCGTGAGTGAGCCTGGGTGGCTGGGGGGTTTCACCTCTTTGACTGGAGAGCTGTCTACAGAGTCGCTCTGATCCACATAGGCAATCTGATTATTATTATCAAATGGATCAGAGACTGGGGGCAGGCAGTCCCCTTGTGCTGAATGTTTGCTCTGTGTATCTATGACACTGGAGTTCAATCTGCGGGTGTCTGATTCGTCTTTGAACACACCTTCCATGACAGCCAGAGGGGCCCGGCCCACAGCCTTGTGCTCACGGCGACTATGACTGTCGCTTGGTTCCTGGTAACTGTTAGAAAGGTTCCGCAAGCTACCAAAGCAAGAGATGGAGACCTTGTCATCTGCTGCCTCCCCAATCTTCTCCAAGGTGGAGGCAGAGCTGTGAATTGGCGAGTCCCCTGAAAATCGGGATGGAGAATTGGAGCGCATCTGCAGCTTAGCAGACAGGGACCATGAAGGTCTCATGCAATTTTCATTGACGGCCAAGGGGCTGGTGACAGAAGATCTAGATGACAAACTCTGACGCTGGACACTTCTCACAAATGGTCGAGTTGAAAAGCCTCCTGAACACAGCAAAGAGAATACTGTTAAGCTAAGCCAATGAAGATGTTCTAGCAACACTGTAAGACACTGAAGGTGAAATGAAGGTAAGCCTCATGGGATGAAAGGAGCATGACCTTCAGAGCCAGCCCATCTGGGATCAGGGAGTCCCAGTGTGGCTTTGACTTCTCTGAGCCCAGTTTCCTTATGTATAAAATAGGGACATTCTAACTCAGGATCATTCTAACACAGCAAACTTCTATTCGCCTCCTTGCCCTACATCAGGGCTTGCTATACCTTTTCCTGTGAAGGCCTAGACAGCAGATGTTAGGCTTTACAGGCCAAACATTCAACTCCGCCACTGCCACATGAAAGCAGCGACAGGTGACACAAAAGCAAATGTGTCAGACTGTGTTCCAAAAATCTTTACAAAGAAAGGCAGTAGGCTGTATTTGGCCTGTGGGGCTAGAGTTTGCTGACCTCTGGTCTAACTCACAGGGCAACTGTGAGAATTAAATACAATCTTAGAAGTCCTGTGCCCAACAGAGCACCTGGCACTCCATACATGCTGTGAGCTACTGACCCAACTTCATTACCTTCCTGAAGGTGACCTGGGGCTCACAGAAATGAAGTCCTTGACCAAGATTACACAACTCATTAAAGGAAGTGCTAATACCAGAACCCAGAACCCCTTGACCCCCCAACCCACCGCCGGCACCACTCAATTCCACATGTAAGCTGGCCTGTAACTGCTGACTACAGATGTGTATCAACGGAAAGAACTAAAAAGACTTGGATATGATATACTCCTATTTCCAGTGACTTAAAACTTCCAAAAAAATATTCATAATCAGAACCACATATTCCTATTTGGTGTGGCTCAAAACTTCCTAAGAAAATATTCTAAATTAAATTTTATATACAATGATATTACAGTTGTGATATTTACAAAATTCTGTCTTTATAGAGCCTAAGAAATAGGCTCTATTCTGTGGACACCACCCAGCACCATTACACAATGATGATGCTTAAAAGGATATTGATTTCACCAACTGCACTGCTTAAAAATAGATCGAGGCAAACCTTATTGAGGCTTATTGTTAAAATGACAGTGAATTCTAAGTTTAAAGGCAATAATGAAAATAACCTCTGCCTAAACAAGCAAAGGTTCACTAGTCCGTTTTCCATGATATGTGAGGAGCCGGAAGGAGTTTAGGAATTGCAGTCCAGTATTTTTATTTTACAAATAAAGAGGAAGAGGCAACAAGCCAGAGCTAGAGCTATGGTGCAGCTCTCTTCGCCTGGCATTCTTCCTCCAGACTCCTGCAATTTTAACTCAATTTCATTTTCTCAGAATTATCCATCACCACTAGAAGCAGATTACAGTGATCGAAATGCTGGCTGCAGACTGAGACTTGTTGGCAGATTGAGTCACCATGCTCATTATAGAAGCTGCACTCACTCCTCCTTCCAGTTCCCGGTACTGTGGCTGCCCAGTCCTTCCCACACCACCTGGGTCCCTGTCGGAATTAAGGTCTACCCTGCCATTACTCAAGCAGAAAGTGAAAGTTTAAAAAGAAAAAAAAAAAAGTTCAATTTTTATCAGACTTTTTACTATCTCTATGCAAAGGCAACAACAGCTTTTGTTTTAGATGCTTCTGTACTAAAAAGAACATTCCACAGCTTCCTCCCCGGGGAGCAGCATGGTGGAAAGGTGAGGCACTCCTGGGGCCAAGACAGCAAGGGGCCTCCGTGCCAAGCCTGGAGCCGACTCCCCACCAGGTGGCCTGGGCAAAGCAAAACGTGTCTGAGCCTCTTCCCGCTATTCTGCTTTTTAAAACACTTTGAAAAAAAAAAAGAGTATACATTGGTATATAAAGCTCCAGCCTCCACAAGAGATCTTGAAAGTGGAAAATAATGAAGTGGAAGGAGAAAGTACTGGGACACAGGAAAAGCAAATGACTCTGTTAATACAAAATGCTTCTTAGGATCATAACCCACAGCTACACAGCTCCACTCCCTGTAGCTTCCTTTGTGTTCTCCTACCACCTCCTTGGGACTTAGCTCCTAGGAAAAACACGAGGGACTCTGCTGTGTCTATGAGTTACCATTCTGGAAATCTGTCACCAAAACCCACACCCACCATCATCTTCACTCCTTTCTCCAGTCATCTCCACGGACTCAGAGAGCGAGGCCAAGGAGGTACGTCTGGAGGAAGCTGCAGAGGTCACGCTGGCTGGCTTGCTGCCCGGGAGCCGGCTCACCCAGTGTTCGCACAGGGAAGAACTCGTGGAGCCTGCAGAGAAGAAAACAGGCATGGAGGTCAGGTTGGGGTCCCTCGGCCAGCCTGAGCCACACACACCCTCATGAAGGTGCTACGAGCTGAGCTGGGTGGGTGCTGATGTCCTCACCCCGAAGTCAGCATCAATTCCCAGACCCTGTGTCATGTCGTGCCTGCCTGAATATCCCCAGTTAAGAAGAAAAGATGGAAGGCAGACTTCCGGACACATGAAATTTGTAGTAATAAAACGCAAGGATAGGGATGAATACTTTATAATGTAAGTCTGAGTCTTAAGAATTGGCAAGAGAATGGAAGAGACAAGCATTCATACATTCACTCTACAAATATTTATTAAGCATCCACATGCCAGGCACTGTTCTAAGCAATTGCAGTAATATTTTTTACACAAAGAAAAGAGAGTAAGCGGCAGTGTACTCTTTTTCTCTCAGCCTCATTGTTTTATGGAAATTTGTAACCATTTCATAATATTAATAATATACACACACATAGCTATATGTCAATCTGCGCTGTCTGTTCCAGGGATGCCCTTAAATATTTATTAGGGCAAGAGAAATTGCTCTTGAAATGGAGTACATGAAGCAGCATGACTGTCTCAAGTAGACCTCAAGAAGGTGTCATTTCTGAGCACATCTGAGACTGGTGAAAGAGCACTGGAGTTACCGCTCTGTTAAGTGAGTGAGTGGCTGTACACTGGGTGGGCTTGGCCCCCAGCAGTGGGTCACTCTGCTTGGGAGATGCCTTGTTTTCGATGCTTTGAACTCACCCCCTGCAACCTTCAAGAGAAGCAAGGATTCATAGCCCCTAACCTGACTGCACATTACCACATTCCAATCCTCTGTCACGCTCTCTTGAAGTCAAACTCTGCATTCAGGAACGTGTGTCCCACTTGCTTGGATTATGTGTGGCTACATTCATATTGTGTGTGGGTACTGGTCCCTGTGTTTATTAAACACAACAGGCTGGATGTCATCCAGCTAAACCCAAACTATCTAATGTTATCACAGCCATCAATCCTTCTCCTAACAGAATAGGCCAATCTTCTCACTGGAAAAGTGGACTATTTGTAATGGTCCTTTACCCTTTACAAAATGTTTTAACACACATTTGCCTAACTGGATGCTACCATGAGGTAGGCATTATTATTACACCTGTATTACAGATGACTGCTATGTGGTCCCGATGGGACAGGCTCCAGATAACCCCAGAACAGAGAGGGTAGTATGCCACGCTGCTTTTCAGCTCATCCATGCATTTATCCAAAAGTACACATCATGAACTTTCTTTGCACCAGGTCCAACCCACTGCCCCTGGTGAACTCCGCTGGGCCACAGCTGCTGTTACATTCCTCCCCAACTTCCTTGACTGCAATCATTTTAGTTTCCAGATTAAATGGAAATGTAAGGATTCATCTGATCAAACTAACAGAGTCATGAGACCCTCCAGAGAGGTCCCCTAGACCATTCATTACAATCTTTTGCTCTGAAAAAAATTGCCCAAGAACAAGAGTGGACCTCACCTGCCACTGAGCTGTTGGCTGACCATGACGGGATGGCTGTCCGCCTCTGGTAGAAGAGGATGTATGCTGTCTGCGTGCAGACCTCATCTTCTGATAGCTGCTGCACATCACTGTCGTCGAAGCAGTACCAGAGGCCGTCCACAGAGTTCTTACAGTATGCTGCCAAAGAGAGCCCGCCATCAGCACCAGGGGAGGCTGCACCAGCCACTTCATTCGACCCACAGACACCATCTCTTTTGCTCATCTAATTAACTCAAGAACGTTTTAAGGCTGCATGTAGCAACACAGAAAGAGGTTAAAAAAATTCTAAATTCTATATCACACTCGAGCAAACTGTCTTGAGAAATTCCAAACTATTCCAAGTAGATGCAGTTGTAGTTCATCTTAGAAAACACACACTTATCTAAACCAATGAGTCTGAACCAGGGACCTGTGTGTGTGGTGGGGGGAGTGGGATTTGGCAATGAATGGAGACATATTTGATTGTCACAACTCAAGGGAGAGGTGCTACTGGCATCTAGTGGGTAGAGGCCATGAATGCTGCTAAACATTCCATAATGCACAGGACAGCCCCCCGCAACACAAAATTGTCTGGTCAAAATGTTAACGATGCTAGGGCGAAGAAACCCTGAGTTCAGTGTGTTGCAACATTTTAGGTCTATTACAAATAGAAAATAATATGAATAGAAATAACAATATAATGATATGACAGCAGATAATATTTAACACTTATTATGTGCCAAGCATCTTATTTAATCCTAAGATTTGTTCTCTTATTACTCCCAATTTCCAGAGGTTGAAAAAGATTAACTTGCTTGCCCAAGGTCGTGCAGCTGGTGAAAGGCAGGAGCCCAGCTCATTTCAGGTTTATCAAGTCCTTGGCTTGCACTTAAAACCCTACCCTGCCCTGCTTCCCTCAAGGAGGAGCACAAACCATGCTCCATCGAAGTTCCTTGGCAGACTAAGAACACACGAGCTCATGAATGCAGGAGGACTTCTTTCCAGTCCAAATTCTAAGCCTGAGCTGGAAATAAAGAACATTCAAGTAGCAGCAAGAACAGACAAAAACTTAAAGAGTTCACAAAGCCACTCATCCTGCAAGGATATATCAAAGGGTTGGATCAAGCTTATATATCAATATAAGCTTGATCCAGAAAAGTACATTATGATCACATTTTCTAAAAATATGCATTTATTTGGGGTGAGAAGAAATGAGTGCTACAATATTTAGCTGAATGCTGGAACAGACTCAGGATGGCCCCAGGGATGTGGCAGATAAGGTCCTGAGAGGTACTAAGAGTGACTCCCTCAATGGGCCGTAACCATTTCCACAAATATGGAGCCTTAAGAGATAAAAGGGACTCAGGTGAGAAAGGGCTACACCAAACAAGTCCCCCAAAAGGAGAGCATGAGTAAGAATCTATGAATGGAGGGAGGGAAGTTATTTGCAGCTGAGAACTTGCCGGAACCAGAAGGGAGAGAAATTAAAATGTAAGCAGCAAATGGAGCTCTAAGAAAACAGCAATTGTTTGGCCAATGGTGTCTGGTCAGGCTTGATGCACACATGACCCAACAGGGGAGCAGCTGCTCTTCTGGAGTGGTGAGTAGGAGCAGAGCTGTGAGGGACATGACCAGGAAGAGGACACAGAACAGGCTTGCACTCCTTTCAGTCTGCTCCTCTTCAGGATGGTCTCTGCTCAGTAACAGTGTGGAAACTGAGGCAGCACAGCAAACTCATTAATTACAAAATAATTCTACTTGCTTTTCTTCCTAGAACTATTTTCTGAAGTATTTTCTAGGCCAGTGCTACTAGAATTACGGCTCAGGGACTGACACAAGCCCACATGAGAGAAGCACCAAAAAGGAGAAAAGCATTTAAAAACTTTTGTAGCAATCTGATACTGCTGTGATGAGTTTATTGTATTTTTACAAATGCACTAGCTCATAAAAGATTGGAAATTTTAAAGTAGAAGAAGACCAAGTTCTTCATCACAGATGGTGTGAGAGGCACTGTTCTAGAATACTTATACAATCGTTTATATCATTATACCATCAATTATAGCTAGAACCAGTGCAAAATAAAGATTACATCAAAATAAACATTCCAGGCTGGGCATGGTGGCTCATGCCTACAATCCCAACACTTTGGGAGGCTGAGGCAGAGGACTGCTTGAGATCTGGAGTTCAAGACCAGCCTGGACAACACAGTAGGCCATGACTCTACAAAAAAAAATTAAAAAATTAGGCCGGCATGGTGGCACACACCTGTAGTCCCAGCTACTTGGGAAGCTGAGGTGGGAGGATCTTGAGCCCAGGAGGTCGGGGCTGCAGTGAGCCATGATCACACCACTGCACTCCAGCCTGGGTGACAAAGTGAGACCCTGTCTCAAAAAATAAAATAAACATTTCAAATGGAAACTTAAAAATGGGGGTGGGGGTGGGAGAGCATCAGGAAGAATAGCTTAATGGATGCTGGGCTTAATACCTAGGTGATGGGATGATCTGTGAAGCAAACCACCATGGCACACATTTACCTAAGTAACCAACCTGCACATCCTGCACACGTACACCTGAACTTAAAAGTTGATGTTAAAAAAAAAAAAGAAAAAACTGAAAAACAGAGTATCTTTAATTCAACAACACTAAGAATATTTAAAACGTTCTCTAAACTAAGACTCTAAACATCTCATATATTAGAAAAGTGGTGGTATGGCCTCAGCATGAGAAAGGGGAAAGAATACAGAAAACATCTGAGCACATCCTGGGTAACGGGTCCCCTGAGGTCAGCACGACCACTTTCTGGCTCACTAACATGGTAGCCAAGTTAGTGGACAGTTACCTGCCTCAGGACACAGAGCTAGAAAGATGCGTCTGGCTTTTAACCCAAGTTCCTTCCACCAAACTGTACTGCCTCTGAGGTAGTTGGGGGTTTCCAGGCATCTTCCCAAGGTCTGTTCTAGTATATAAAGAGCAACATGATGCTAAAGTCTAGGCTGTCTTATTCTTCCCAACAATTTCTTCCTAGAAACTATGTAACAAGTCAGTCCGTATTTTCTTGAGAAACAGTGTTATAAATGGAAAATGCATTCTTTACCAAAGCTGAGCTGGGTGAATGTCAATCCAGGATGCTGGCAAAGGTGTTAAAACACCCGGTGAGTTGTGAAGTTAAATGACCTCCACGTCCCTTTCCATTCTACGAGTCCACAAGTATAGAATTCCATCACTCAGTACCAAAGAACACAGACATGACTGGTAATCCCACAAAAGCAAAAATCCAACGAGACACAGTATTTGTACACATGGCCCCCATAAAATAGAAATCTAAAATATGTAAGATACCAAATATACTATTATCATCATTGAAATATGGCTTAAACCAAAGTACAAGGCAAAATATATCAAAACACTTAATTCATATTAACTTGTGTCTTCTATGAAGTGAGAGCATCTTTTAAACTTCTCTAGCTTCTTCCTCCCCTTGAAAGTGCTTCCTAGAGCAGGCAGAGGCAATCCAAGCCATTCCATTAGGAGATGCACTCAAAGTTGGGATCATTCCTCTCACCAACAATTGCTGCCTGCAACATTTAAATATTTAAAGAACTTCTGGCAGTAAAATGAGTTTGAAAAAAAGAAAAATACCTATTTAAAGAACTTGAACTAAAAGGGTTTCAAAAATAAAAGATTATTGTGTCCAGTAATCTTCCCAACCCCTGCCCTCTTGGAAGAGAACAGAGCAGACTGAAAGAGTGAGTGTGAAAGGTAGCAAGGCCACGGACTCCTCTGCCTTGGCTGATGGGGAGGGAGGTTCATGGCTAAACACTAGAGAAAAGAGTCCCAGAGATTTAATAGTACCCAGGACTGGGCAGACCCCACCCCTCCTCCACCTCTCCCTATCTTTATAAATCAATGGTCAGCACTAGCACTCGGGGTCTTGTTGCAGAAACCACTGAATTAATAAAGAAAGTCCCTGAGAAGTATGCATGTATAACACACTGAGTGTGAAGGATGCAGAAATCCAAATCCTAACCACTCACATGGAAAATCAAATTAATCACATCAACCCTCACATCAACAAATAAAGCCCTGAAATCTGCCTGGCTCCCAAAAGGCTCATACAGGCCCGTAGCCCAATGATTCCATTTCTGAGACTCAATCTCAAGGAAATACAGAACTAAAATTCAGAAAAAGTGAAAGAGCATAAAGATATTCATCAGTGTTACATGAAAAGTTAAAAACCAGAAACAATATAGATGTTCAGCAATGGGTAAGTGTTACATAACATTAGAGGTCTATCAACAGAATATTCTGTGGTCATTAAAAAGTATTTAAGGCCGGGCACGGTGGCTCACGCCTGTAATCCCAGCACTTTGGGAGGCCGAGGCGGGCAGATCACGAGGTCAGGAGATCGAGACCATACTGGCTAACACGGTGAAACCCCGTCTCTACTAAAAATACAAAAAATTAGCCGGGCGTGGTGGCAGGTGCCTGTAGTCCCAGCTACTCGGGAGGCTGAGGCAGGAGAACTGCGTGAACCTGGGAGGCAGAGCTTGCAGTGAGCCGAAATGGCGCCACTGCACTCCAGCATGGGCGACAGAGCAAGACTCCATCTCAAAAAAAAAAAGTATTCATAGGCCGGGCACGGTGGCTCATGCCTGTAATCCCAGCATGTTAGGAGGCCAAGGCGGGCAGATCACCAGGTCAGGAGATCAAGACCATCCTGGCCAACATGGTGAAACCCTGTCTCTACTAAAAATACAAAAATTAACTGGGTGTG
Source organism: Mandrillus leucophaeus (assembly GCF_000951045.1). Classification (NCBI taxonomy): domain Eukaryota; kingdom Metazoa; phylum Chordata; class Mammalia; order Primates; family Cercopithecidae; genus Mandrillus; species Mandrillus leucophaeus. Next base: position 1,403,551 of record NW_012103365.1, read on the forward strand.
GTGGTGGGTGCCTGTAGTCCCAGCTACTTGGGAGGCTGAGGCAGGAGAATTGCTTGAACCTGGGAGGCGGAGCTTGCAGTGAGCCGAGATTGTGCCACCGCACTCCAGTCTGGTGAAAGAGCGAGACTCTGTCACACACACACACAAAAAAAAGTATTTATAAAAAATTAAGTGTCCACATCAAGCTACTTCTGTTACAATACTAGGCGTGAAGATGAGGATGCAGAAGCGCATGTGCCACTCACCCCTCACTGTGCTGCTGTGCTTCTGAATTTGTGACCTGTCTATCCACCCCGCTGGCCCACGAGGTTAGGCAGCAGGTTCCTTTCCCCAACAGCTGACCCTGCCCCTCCAGCACACTGTGACCAGTCTATCCTCTGGCTCCGACCTCTGCCCACTGCTCACACCTCCACCACAGAACCCATGATATGGGACTCCTCTTTTTAAATCATATCTGTACCCACGTTTCCCCCTACTTGATTACACTCTCGGAAGACAGAGGCTGGGGACCTATTGATTTCTGCTGTGATAGAACCCAGGGCAAGCAGGATGTGAGGGGCTCAATAAATGTTCACTTGAACAACAATAACAAAATGCCAGTATAATCCCAACGGTGGAAAATAATGGCAAAAACGTAGAGAAAAACATGCCAAGTATATACTACATACCAAAATATTACCGACATACAGTGGAACATTATTCAGCCCTAAAAAGGCAGGAAATTCTGATACCTGCTACAACGTGGATGAACCTTACAGACATTAAGCTACATGAAATAAGCCAGTCACAAAAGAACGAATATTGAATGATTCCATTTAAAAGGAGGTACCAAGAGTAGTCAAATTCATAGACACAGAAAGTATAGTGCTTGTCACGGCTGAGGGGAGAGAAAACGGGAATTAGTGTTTATTAGGTACAGAGTTTAAGTTTGGGAAGATTAAAAAACTTGTAGAGATGGATAGTGATAATGGTTACACAACAATGTGAGTGTACTTAATGTCACTGAACTGTACACTTAAAAATGTTTAAAATGGTACATTTTGTTATGTATATTTTATCTCAATTAAAAAAATACCAATGGTTATCTCAGTGATAAGCCCATGGATGATGGTATTCTTTCCACCTCTAGCCTCTAAATTTCATGATGAACATAGTTGCTTTTATAAATGACAAGGTCAATTTAACCTTAAAACAAAAAGAAAAATCCTTCTAAGTCACTTTAAAGACACTATAAAAGTGTCATGCACTTGTATCCCAGCTACTCTGGAGAATGAGGCAGGAGAATTGCTTGAGCCCCGAAGTTCAAGGCTGTGGTGTATGATAATCACATCTGCGAATAGCTACTGTACTCCAGCCTGGGCAACACAGCAACAGCTCATCTTTAATTAAAAAAAAAAAAAAAAAAAAAGGAGTTCACAATCATTTAAAATAAGAGAGAAGCTAGAACCTCAAGGAACTCTATCTAGCAAAACCTTAAATGGGGAGTGCAGGTTAGGTAAACAAAGAGCAAATCCTCAGTTCACCAGACTGCTATCTGCACATACCACTCCCCAATCAGTCAGCTACCTACTGGATGACCCCACTCAGGAAGAGGAGGAAGAATGTTCATTTATTTGCTCTTGGACAGAGAGCCAGAGCATGGAAACTGCCCTCACAGTTGGCACACTGCCTACCGGAGGGGAAATGAGGCTCTCAAGTCAAGTCATCCTGTCACAAGCAAACCCGTCTGAAGGACTCGCCAGCACAGACACGCGGCCTCTCACACTGCAGACCTGTGTAGTGCCCCCCTTGCATGGTGCCATGGTGATTGCACACAGCATACAGGTCATAGATGTAGTCCTCAGGGTCCCTCCCGAGTCCATAGGGCCGTCTCCACGGGGACCAATGGGATGGCAAACTCCAGCTGCTCTGGCTCCTCTTAACCACATGAGGTGTCATGTCCAGGCCAGTCAAGGGGAACTTGACCATGTTCTGAAGTTTCATGCGCCTGTCTCCTTCCTGTTGCAAGAAGAAAAACAAGTTCTGGTGATATTTTAATGCAAGCAGATGGCAGATCACTTTAGGGGGACAATGTGGATCCTATCAGATAAAGCAGTGTGAGTTACCTATCTGACGTTTCCCAAGACATACAAAACAGGGAAACAGATGATAGTTTTAGCTATCTAGAGGAACAGGTTTTAGTATCAGCTAAGGTGGAACCAGTGAGGATCCATATGGGGGGGTAAATGAGTCTTCCTCTATGAGTCTTCCTTTCCTTATCTGTTAAAGGGCTTTAAAGCGTTTGACTTACAAAAAAATGACAATATCAGGTGGCTCTTCCTGATACCTCTGTCAAAGACGTATAAAAACTAATGATGTGATGGCTCCGTGAAGGGCAAACCACAGTGCCTGGCTCAGAAGAGCCTCTCGATAAGCAGCGCCTATTCCCCTCCACCTCCTCCAACAGGCACATCACAAGGCAACACTGACTCAGCTTAACATATTCACTCAGTGGCAATCTTTGGTAATCTGTATTTTCCATTAAACCTATAAGGACATGCTTTGAAATCCATCCATGAGTTGAACAGATATTCACTGTGTGTTTCCTGTGTCTATGGGAACTTTAAAAAATTAACCAGGCATAGATATGCCCACCGTAAGGAGCTACATAAGGGTCTGTGAAGGGAAGAAAAACGTTCATGAGAGGAAGGGACGACGGGTCCTGGGTGGTCAGGAAGGCCAGCCTGAAGAATCTGGATCGTATCCTCTGAGGCTTTTATGGAAAAGGTGATGTCACCAGAGTTGTGGGTGAAGAACTGTGTAAGCAGTGCACAGAACATGTTAGAAATAGGAGTAATGGAGGTGAAGAAATCACTCAAAAGTCATTGCAACAGTGACCAGCTGAAAAGCAACAAAATGTCTAAATCAGCACGGTGACAGCAAGAATGGGGAGGGGACACACAAGAGTCGATGAAGAGGCATGGCCATGCCTAGATGAGAGGGACAAGAAAGAAGTCAAAGAGGACACTGCAGGTTTACGCCTGGGTTGCTGGAAGGGTGGTGACATGCCTTCAAAAGAAAACAGAAAGCCCAGGAAATTACTCTATGTCCGGGGAAGGAGACACAGCAGGCTGGGATCCAAACCCTCAGTCAGTTTTACACTTGCAAATCCCAACAGAATATACACTGGGTGCCAAATGCCCACTCTTCACTCCCATAGGAGCTGAACCTCGAACCTCTGTGTGAAAGCCCCAGACCTGGGGACCATGTGTGTGTCGCCCGATACCTCCACCTCCTCAGACAGTCCTGAACATCTCTCCATCTCTACTGCCACAACCTATCCCATCCACTAGCAGCCCACCCTGGATGATGGCAAGGGCCTCCTTCAGGTCTCCCCATCTTCATTCTTGTAGCCTCTAATCTGTTATCTACAAAATAGCCAGAAGAGTATTTTCAAAATACAGATTTGGTAAGGTTGCTTCTCTGCTTATAACCCTTCATCAGAATCCTACTCTGCCCACAAAGGGTTCCTTGGACAACCAGCATCCACCCACGTCTTCCATCAACTCCTACCACTGTCCACCCCTCTAGAGTGCCTGTCCACCTGGCCTGCTGCAGGCTGTGCTTTCCCCACTGCCGGGCTTTGCACACACTGCTCCCTCTGCCCCCGTGTGGGAGATCCCTGCTTCCACCTCACCTAGTAAAAGCTTGCTCATCTTTCAGATACAAACTTAGAGCCAGGCCTTGTGGAGTCCATTAATGTTCACTTCCCATTTACCTCTTACACTGAGACTGTCTAGACAATCCTAACCTCAGGGAATAGACAGCCTTTTTGGAAAAACTGACTCACAAAGCAATACAATTCAAAGCAGATTTTCTTTGTATTTATTTATGACTCATCTCCCCAACCATACAACAGCTCCTCAGGAGCAGAACACCCATTATTACATTAGGTAGAAATAGAATTCTACCTCCCCCAGAAAGGATCTCTACTTAGTTCTTTTTAAATCCCAGAGTACACTTTACAAAATTTAAGCACAACATTTACAAGTCAAGAACAAAGTAAAATATCTGCAATATGAACTAAAATCAAATTTTGCCTTGGGAAGGAACAAAACATTACCCTAAACACAGGGGCAAAAAAAGTGTGTCTATAACATACACAGACAGGACTCACTGGATCAAACAGGTATACCAAAGAGCCCCCACAGAGCCCATCAACAAGTGTCATAAGAAACTTGTCACAGCTTGTTTGTTCCTGAGGATAGACAATTTCCGTACCTGCCGAAATCTCTTTAGATGTATAATAAGCACATCAGGCAGAGTCCAGAGGCTTAATGTAATGCTTCCCTGCTGCAGCTGCTTACAGTGCGGGCAACGCCAGGCATCATCGGGGGCAAGCTGAAAACAGAAGCATGACTCCCGTTAGGCACCACTTAATGCAAGACTGTGTTACGGCTGGACTAATGCCTTAGCCAGGGCATGGGGCAACTCAAAATCTCTCTGGAAACTACAGATGCTGGGCATCAATGGAATAACACAATCAAAAGTGGCTAGAGCTGGCACCCAAATTCTAAACAGATTCTGGTTTGTTGAATAGATTATCCCTCAAAGAGGAACGACTAAATCAGTAAATACTGTATAAATGTTAAATATGTTACTTTCTTTCTTTCTTTTTTTGAAACAGAGTCTCACTCTATCACCCAGGTTGGAGTACACTGGCGTGATCTTGGCTCACTGCAACCTCCATCCCTCAGGCTCAAGTGATTCTTCCACCTCAGCCTCTTGAGTAGCTGAGACCACAGGCACGCACCACCACGCCCAGCTAATTTTTGTATTTTTGGTAGAGATCGGGTTTTGCCATGTTGCCCAGGTGCTCTTGAACTCCTGGGCTCAGGCGATCTGTCCACCTCAGCCTCCCAAAGTGCTGGGATTACAAGCATGAGCCACTGCGCCTGGCCAGATGTTACTTTCTATGTGCCATGTACTGCTCTGGATACTGGATTTAGTGATCAAGACAGATGGAGTATCTGCTCTCATGGAGCATATACTGTGTCAATTCTGTCCCTCACCTCCTGTCCTCCAGCCATACTGGCTTCATTTCTGTTTGACAGTCTTGCCAAAGGGCCTTTGCTTCCTATTCCAGGACCTTTGCTTCCTTTATTTACTTGTTCCAGTAGACTATAAACAGCATGAAGGCAAAAACGTTGTTTATGTTGCCCCCTGCTACTTCTCCAGTACCAGTATGATACCTAACATGGTATGTACTCAACAAACACCTACTGAATGAATGAGCCCCTGTTAAAAGGTATCTTGCTAGCATTCTAGATCAGTGAGATGTTTTGTGGAATACCAGTGATGCCATCTAGTCGATCTGCTCATCCATTATCTTTGTGCCATTATCAAACATCTCCAAAGTCATTTAAAAAAAAAAAAAAAAGCTAAACAGGGCAAGGTGCCATAGAGAACCTATAGTCAACCAATTCCAAAGCCAACTATTTCATAATTGAGTGCAAAACTGGGGGAAACAAAAAAAAAAAAAAAAGGAAAAAAACCAAACATGTCTTATGAAAAACTATTATTAAAGGAACTAGCTAAAAACAGTGTGGGGGAGAGAAGACTCAGTGGAAATACAAAAGCTATTTTCAAATATTCGAATAACAGACAAAAATAAAATTAGGACTTCTGAGTCATAACGAATTTAAGAGACAGAACAATTATTAGCTGTAGTAACCAGCAGACATATTTCAGGTTAACTTCAGTTACCATCAGAGCTATCCAGAGAAAACACAGTTTATCCATCTTAAGGAGACAAACACCTCATAACAAAAGATATTCAAACTCAGGCTAAGCAATCACCTATTTGAAATTAAGTAGAAGAAGAACCCAATCACTAGAATAAAGGAGTTTTAAAGTCCCCTTCAATCCTGAAATTGCATGACTCCCTCTATTTAAGAGTGAAGAGTTACAACTAGTAGTCACAATTATGATCCTAGATATCAATGCAAGGTTAGATGAACTCCAAGTACTCTGGTCAATGTTTATAAGGTGCATAAAAATCACACAGGCCTGGGCCCCACCCATAGAGGCTTATTTATCCATCTCTCTGTCCATTCATTCATTAAACACTTACTGGGTCCCTACTACCTGCAAAGCCTTGCTGTCTACTTTCTGGTCTATATCTACACTGTTCAATATGGGAGCCACTAACCACCATATGTCTGCTGAGCACTTGAAACATGACTAATGCAGTGAAGGAACTGAATTATTTAATTATTTACTTCACTTAATTTTAATTAATTTAAATTTAAATAGGTCCTGGCACCTATATTCTTAGTATCAAAAAGTCAAGAATCACTGTTTAAGTTACTAAGGAAAAGATCTTGAAACTTCTAAATTGAGAAAGAAAATCATCAAAACTTGATCATTAACCATGAAAAAGAACTAACTATGAAGGTTCATTTCCAGAGTATTTCAATTAATCAAGGTTTTCTAGAAACTTGCGACTTGTTGTTGAAGTCCTAAAAGCAATAGCACTAAGATGCTCATTACATGTGCAGACTTACATATATGCAAAATCCTGCGGCGACTTCTGGGGCATGATTTGTTTCTCCACTGTCATCTTGCCATGCCCCACTCCCCACTGCCCTGAGCAACCAAGAAATGCTGCCCAGCCTCTTACCCGCTCCTCTTTGGTGTAGAGTTGGAAACACTGGGATAAAGTACAGGTTTGAGGCTGATGATGACGCTCCCTTTGCAGACGAACACTTTCTGCATCAGGGATATACTCATCTTCAGTATTTGCAAACAAGCTGCAATTAGGGGGAGAAGCATCTATCAGAGAATGTATTGCAAAACAGAAGGAAAAATACAATTATGGCTTCGTGAAGTGACTACAAACTTATAACTAAAGGGAAAAAAAATCAATGTGTAAGAAAACAAAAGTAGTGACTAAATTTTTCTATATTCCAAAATGTTCTTGAAAAGTTCTCTGTATACAAAGTTATTTTCAGAACTAACTTGATTTTTCTGGGTTTGGCCATGAACTGTACTGGTTAAATCACATATTCCTGTCCTTTACATCTAGGAACATGCATCTAACATTGCTTCCTAGAATTAATGGGCCTGTAATAAAAAATCAAAGTAAATTGAACCTATATAGTAACGAGTATACAGTTTCTCTTTCAGCAGTGAACAAATGTTCTAAGGTTCTGGGATTGAGAAGAGAGAATGTACAGGAAAGGAATAATAAACTGCTTAAATAAAGGGTTAACAACACACCTGGATACTTAGCTAAAGAGAAGAGAGATTTAGGTTTCGGCTCATTTAACATATCAAAGGTGTGCTATAAAAATGATAATTAAAACAATGTTTCTATAAATACTAACTTTAAAAATACTCACAAATCTCTTGTCTCCTTGTCCCACTCGACTACTAATTTCACATGAGCGGTGCCACCTGGTCCACAAGATTTTAATGCCCTGTAGAATCGGGGAAGTGAAGAGGGAAGCCACATATTATTTTCTAAACAAATGATTTTACTTAATGTGATTATGTCCTACCTGAAATCATAATGTGATTAATGAAAATCTTCATCATAGTTCCCCATCAGAAAAAAGTTTTTGGCAAGACCACTATAACCACTGATTTAGTAACTACATGACAACTAAACTGAAAAACCCTTAAATTAAAAAGCCCAATATAGTATTAATAATAAAGAGGTGGAAGAAATTTAGTGTCATTTATGAGGCTGCTGCTGATCACACTCAGATAGTCATTATGACCTTTCCAACTTCTTGCCCAATTTTTCACCCCCCCAAATAGACACTGGACGGTAGTCCCCCGGGAACAAAGTCGCCCCTTGCACCTTTCCACCTCTCCACCAACATGCCACGCCTGCTCTAGACTGCACCCTTCTTCCTCCTTCCTCCAAATCTACCCACCTCGCAAGTTCACTGGCTCCTTGCCATCTCCTGGGAAATCCAGAACTCAGTTATTACCCATCTTATCTTGTTTATGTTGTGCAATATTTTGGATTGTTGTCTAATCTATTAACTCTCATCTCTAAACCCAAACAGTGAGCTTTCAAGCAGGACCATGTTGTATGCTTTTTTAGAATGCTGAAATACAGGCACTACAATATTTGTTGAAAAAATCATTTTATTATAATAATTTTTATTATAAAAAATGTGTTTTCATATGTATATTATATATTCATAGACACACAGTGTGTATAGATGTATATTATTTTATTAATACAATAGAGTATTATAAATATAACAGATTTAGCCAGCACAGAGGTAGCAGAGTAAAGTGACTAATTCTGCGGGGCAGGTTGCGGGGGGTGAGAGGAGGAAGAGTATAAAAAAGGGCTTAAAGGAAAGGGATTACAGACAGAAGAAACCACACATGCAAAGCACGCGTATAAAATAGTATCGCCTGTTCAAACAATCGTCAGTACTTTAATGCTGCTGAAAGTTTGGGATAGTGGGGAGAGGAAGAGCAAGGCCTGACAAAAGTGAAGTAAGCGGAATTCAAACTGTGAAGAACTTCTTACATTGTGGAACACGGGGTTTATCTTTTATGCCACAAGTTGCCATATAAGGGTTTTAAGGAAGAACGTAGCCTGATTAGAACATTACTTTACAAAACTTCATTCCTGGTGAATATAAAAGTGTCATTTATCTGCAGTCCTAGGACATACGTTAATTTGCTTTCCTAACGCAAGTCCTCCAGGGCTTTTCTTATTTCAAGAAAGATCACTAAACATATACCCAAGCATGAATCAGAAGTAAAACAAGTACTTAATTTCAAAATGAGCCTAAAGAACCTTGCACACTTATGTGGAAATTATATCAGACATCACTTGAAATCACAAATGAACATGTGTGAGATTCTAAAAGGTAATTAAAAAAATTTTTTTTTTTTACCTTTCTACTGTTGGGTGGCACAAGGGCTGCTCCTCCTGGGGCAGCAAGTATGTTATTCCAACAACACTGACCACACGCAAGCTGAATGGACACACCTGCATCAGATGTTAGATGAGAATTAAGCCAAATTTTTCTTCAAGGGCATCTGTTTCACAGTGGCATTTCCAAAACAGATTAGAGTTTCAGTAAACTGTTTATTCTGCAAAATGCTTCTCTATAAGATTCTATAAGGTTGTTGAGCCACTCTAATACACTTTAAATATGATTTACCCAAATGCGATTTACATATCAAATAAGTCATGCAAGACAAGTAACACATTGCTTTTACTAAACATCAGCTTAATGGTCTTCCACGGATACCTTAACATAGTAATAATTTTTAAAATATACAGATAGACATTCTACTAAACCCTTCCAAGCTGATCATGTATTAACGTTTTTAGATAAATATTATAAAGGAATACAAGGCAGTTCAAGGAAAACCTTGCAGTGACTAGCTCTTTCATAAAATGAGGGATAAATTCTCAGTCCTGGAAATTCAAACACAAGAAACTCAAATTTCATTGTAATGCTTGTTTCTTCACTGAGTATACACACCCATGCTATGCTGGAATATCAAAATGCTTACAAACCTGAATGCAAGCCGTGGGCCTCAAGAAATACTTCATCTTCTCCAAGATTTCCTTCTGCAGAAGGTCCCAAGCTATTGTCTTCTCTAAGTGCAGCACAAAAGGCAGTCCAAATCTAACATACATCAACAATGTAATCACCTTAAAAGTACGGTAATTCCTTTAACACTGTTATCTTTTGTTCTTGATCTCTTAAAATGGAATCACGATATAATTGGCTTTAGGACAGTTCTCAAAATAAAACAAACAGGAAATGTAATGGTAACTCTTCATAATGAGATGAACAGCTTAGATTTCTAAATTAAATTTAATAGCCAATACACCAAAATGGCTTCTAGGGGCGTATGGTACTAGGACAGCAGGTGGCAATGGGGCAGGATCAGTGAAGATGGGGAGCAGAGGGGGTGGGAGTGGACATGAGCCTGGCAAACAGCACACGTCAAACCCATAAGGGGTTGGGTGCCAGAGGACTAGATAGGGCTGGAAGGTCTCACAGACAGGCAGCCACATTCTTGAGTCTCTGACAACAAAGGAGGCACTGGCAAGCAAGTGACAGTGAAAGTCAGTTCCAGAGCTGTCTATGTCCCACAGAGTCCAAGCAGTACTGTGGTTCTTGGCCTCAGCTGCATAGACCGAAGACCAAAATCACCAGAGGAGCTTTAGAAAATAATGATGCCCAAGTCCAGCCCCCAGAGATTCTGATGAAATCAGTTCGGAATGTGATCTGAACACTGAGATGTTTTTAGGGGCTCCCTGGGTGGTTCTAATATGCAGCCAATGTTGAGGACCACTAGCCTACCCTCAACTCTCATCCATGCCCAATCATTCAAACCCGAATTCCCTGAATGTGTCCTACTCTCACACATGCATGTCTTTTTGTCAGGGAACTCGCTCTGCTTGGAATACCCTCCCCATCCTTCTGAGTCTAGGCTGTCACCTGCTCACTCATGTGAAGACCCAGTGGAGGTATTCTTTTCCAGGAGGCACCCTGTTGGCTTGTTTCCTGTGTATACTGTGCTATAAACAATGCCTGCTTATTGTTCTGCCTCCACCAATAGGCTGTGAGTTATTTGATAGCAAGCACTGTGATGTATTTATCTGAGTAGCACAGACAGACAATGTCTAGAAAATAGAAGATGAATGAATGAATGAACAAATGATCTAACAGTTTAACTCTGACTCAGGCCCAGAGGGAAGCAGAGGTGCTAAGATCACCAAGAAACCAGTTTCCAAGAACTATCAAACTATTCGCTTGTAGTGGTGCTTAACAGTGAACCAATCTGCCTAAAAACTACTGTGATGCGAAATGAGTTACAAGCACATGTAAATCACCCAATCATATTTTTTAAAAATAATGACTTCACTCTTTGAGAGACTAGCATCATGAAGGGAATTCCACAGGTTCTTTACTTCATTCCTTCTGTGCCTGACACACACCAACCTCCTCCTAGTCTTGTGTGCATGTACTGGGTGTTCCCTCTGCATGGGATCCTTTCTCCTCATGTTCACACAGCTCACTGGGGCTCAGCTTGGCTGCAGTCTCTACAGGGACACCTTCCCTGACCTCCCTTCCTAATGTAGTCTTGCCAGCCTCCCACCATCACACTCTATCATTCTAGTCTGTTTTAATGCCTTCAACATGGTACAGACTGTCTGAAGTTAATGACGTCTGCTTGTTTATAGCCAGTCTGTCCTAGCTAGGATGGAAGCTCCATGAGGACACAGACCCTGCCTGTCTTGTTCCCTGCTGAATCCCCAGTGTTTAGAACCATGCCCAACACACTGTAAACACTAAAATACCTGTCAATGAATAGCATAAATATGCATATCAACACATTTTACATTTATGTTATTTACTATGCAAGGAACTTATTTCAAAGCAAAAATTTCAAAGGCTAACACAAAGGTTCCCCTAACAAATGTTAAGAAACACCAAGTCATTTCTCCTTGAAACATATCTGTCTTTTGTTAATACTCAGGTTACATTCCTACTGTGACACAGTTACTTTAAAAGATAGTATAAAACACCCATACACTCTTACAGAGGGCATTAGACAAATTTTAGAGAGAGATTTCTGACTCCCAAATTTCTGACTTACAAAGCTGAATGAATGTGTGGTGCCATTTCTCAAGATGGGAAATACTGGAGAGCCAGTTTTAAAAGGAAAGAAAATGAGTTCAATTTGGGACATAAGACTGAGGGACATGCACCATCCAAGTAGACATGTTAAGAATTAAAAAAATAAAAATAAAATAGCTGTCAGGAAAGCAGCTGGAAACGGGTATAGAGTCCCAAGAGGAGCCTGAACTGAAAATACACATATGAAATGAGCCTTTAAAAACTAGATTCCTGGCCAGATGCGGTGGCTCACGCCCATAATCCTAGCACTTTGGGAGGCCAAGGCGGGTGGATTGTCTGAGGTCAGGAGTTTGAGACCAGCCTGACCAACATGGTGAAACCTCGTTTCTACTAAAAATATTAAAAATCTGCTGGGTGTGGTGGCTGGCGCCTACAATCCCAGCTACTCAGGAGGCTGAGGCAAGAGAATCGCTTAAACCTGGGAGGCGGAGGTTGCAGTGAACCGAGACCACACAACTGCGCTCCAGCCTGGGAGACAGAACGAAACTCTGTATCAAAAAAAAAAAAAAAAACACACACACACACACACACACACACACAAACAACAACAAAAAGAAATCCAGATTCCGAACTTTACTCTCCCCCAACCAATGCCCCAAATCAGGTCAACTTGTACATGTATTCTTTCTAAATATCAGAATAAAAAATTAAGTACTAAAAGTAAGAACTTTTTGCCCATGTTTTTAAAAACGTTTGAAAATACTGAACTTTTCCAGTCTAGCTACTTACTGGGAATAATCTGGTTCTCACCTTTTCCCTTGTTGCCCAGTGCAGGCTCGGTTACACACCAACAGGACAATCTTGTCGCTGCCTGCTCTTGAGGTGGACGAATCCATTTTCCCTTGCTTTGCTGCTGTTTGTGTAGGAGAAGACAGTCTATGATAATCCAAGCCAAATTTCAAATGGTTTAGGTTGTTGTTTAAATGAATTCCTGAAATAGAATAAAAACAACTCATTTTATCTCTTCAAAATTATTTTTATTCACTCATTACGAAGAAATTTACCCAACAGAGAAAATTTTTTAAAAAATTGTCATTATGTAAATTAAACCGCAATCAAAAAAAGAAACATCCTACTTAGATTACTCATCCAGCCGTGAGAGAATTTCTTTAGCATCCATTATTATTTCCTTTAAACTAGTCTTACCTACCTTAAAAACTGAAAACTAAAACTTCACTTCAGTGAATGTTAGATACAGTTTTAGAAGCGCATGTGTGCTGAGATGATTCACCAAGAAAATTTAGTGAGGTCATGCAACCAGTAATCAAACAAATTTTTAAAAAATAAAGATGAGAATATGTGGAATGCTCTTCAATATTCAATAGCAGTTTCTTCTCCCTGATTAAAGAGCCAGACTTACAAGAAATAAAAGGTAAATTACACACTACACCTACTAGACTCAGAGCCATCAGGAGAATCTTCCAACTTGGAATGCAATCTACTAGACTGGATCACTCCACATTAAAGTTAACAAAAATATATGTTTGACAGGCACAGTACTGATCCTCCCAAATGCCCCAAAGCAGAGCTCCCTGTCAATCCAAGTACCCAGCAATTCAGCACCCAGCACAACCTCAATAAATGCCTGACTAAATACCTGTTCCTTCCTCTAATCCTTTGGAAGTACAGCCTAGGGAAATGATGCCCCAGCTGGAGAATAAAAGAAACCCCTCCTACCACCACCATAAATAATAACACCACCAGAAAGAGAATAAAATACAAATGGCCTACACAAAAGTATTTATAGCAGAATGCTGGCAATAACCTCAATACTCAGCAATCTAAGACTCACTGAACCTATTAAGATACCTCAACATTATAACAATTTAAAATGACAAGTACACAGTTAATACCAATATAAATTCCAGATAGAGTTTAAAAAAACAACACACACAAACTAGAAATGAGAAAAAAGCTGACTCTTTGTCAAGCCATTAGAGGGAAGACTTTTTAAGCTTAAACACCATAAAGAAATCAAAAGGAACAGGAGTAGATCTCACTTCATAACCATTTTAAACTCTGGTATGAGAAAATAAAAATAATAGATATCTGAAGTTGAGATAATAAACTCATTTCCCAGGTTCTTGGCAGAGGTAAGGGTGGGAAGACCTGTTCTCCTAGAATTGATGAGGACTCCTGACAAGATGAGGGGATGCCACGTTGTCAACTGCACAGAAATCAAGCTCTGTGTTCAAATTGTGGACCCGTTTACTGCCAGCTGTGTGAGCTGGGAGTGGTTACTTCATCTCTAAGTCTCAGCTTCCTCGCTGGTAAAGTAGGGAAAGCAGTAGCCTCATTACGTATTGAACAAAACATCTGAGAAGGCCTTAGGATAGAGGCTAACGCACACTCAATAAGGCAGTCTCTGGCTAGAATACAAATAACCTTTGAATTCACCGAATTCACTTATAAATAGAAGCTCAGTGTTAACTCTAAGCAACAAGAGTGGGAACAGGATTTTGAGAAACTTTCAGCTGAACAAACATTACCTGGGCTCTTGCTGCATATTAAGAACTATACTGCACTGCTTGGTATAGTAAGATAAAGCAAAATGTGGTCCCAGCTCCAGAGAACTTCACAGTGTGGTGGGAAGGACAGAAAGGAAAACAGATCATTTCCACATTACATGCTGGTGTGAGAGATTAACAGAAGTTGCTATAATTGAAGCCCAGAAGAGCAGGAGTTCGCCAGCCAGCCTGCAGGTAAAGGGAGTGAGGAAAGGCTCTCTGGACAAGATAATAGGTATTTTTTACTATAATGCAATAAAATTAGGAAACAATCCAAACAAAAACACATACAGGGAAATGCAACAACTGGAAAAGAAAGAAAAACAAGCACCTGAGTCAAAGAAGAATAAGTGAAATAATAGACTATCTAGAAAATATTGTAAATAAGAGTAGACCAGAGAAAACTGAATTGTAAGCTGGCATTGTAGAAAGCTGGCCAATCCAATATACAGGATCACCAAAAGAATCAGAAACTGGAGGTGCCAGAGGCCTCTGGAAGTAAAGGGTGAAGTAAAAGAGGAATTAAAATAAGGACTTTCAACAAGAGCACCAAGATCATTCAATGAGGACAGTACAATCTCTTCATCAAATGGTGCTGGGACAAGTAAATATTTACTTGCCCCAGAATGGAGTTTGGTCCCTACCTCATACAATTTATAAAAATTAACTTAAAATGTATCAACAACCTAAATGTAAGAGCTAAAACTACACAACTCAGAAGAAAACACAAGGGTAAATCTTTATGACCTTGGATGTGGTGACGGATTCTTAGATATGACAACAAAATTATGAGCAACAGAAGGAAAAATAGATTTCATCAAAATGAAAAACTTTTGAACATCAAAAAACACTATCAAGAAAGAGAAAAAACCCAGAGAATGGAATAAAATACTTGCAAGTCATATATCCCATAAGGGTCTAGTATTATACAACCTTACAAAGAATTCTTACAACTCAACAAAAAGTGCAATTTAAAATGGGAAAAAGACTTGAATAGACATTTCTCCAGAATATATAAATGGCCAACAAGCACATGACAAGATGTTCATCATCATTTACTACTAGAGAAATGCAAGCCAAAATCTTAATGAAGTAACACTTCACATCCACCAGGATGGCTAAAATCAAAAAGATGAAAAATAAATGTTGGCAAAG
This sequence comes from Mandrillus leucophaeus, assembly GCF_000951045.1. Lineage (NCBI taxonomy): Eukaryota > Metazoa > Chordata > Mammalia > Primates > Cercopithecidae > Mandrillus > Mandrillus leucophaeus. The sequence continues at coordinate 1,418,891 of NW_012103365.1, forward strand.
ATGTGGAGAAATTAGGACTCTCATCTATTGCTGGTGGAAATGTAAAACAATCCAGCTCCTGTGGAAAACAGTTTGGCAATTCCCAAAAAAGATAACCATAGAATTATGATATGATCCATCAATTCCATATACCCAAAAGAACTGAAAACAGGTATTCAAACAAATACTTGCACACAAATGTTCATAGTAGGACTATTCATAATAGACAAAAGGTAGGAAAAAAACAAAAGCCCATCAATGGATTAATGGATAAAGAAAACGTGGTACATGCATATGTATGTATGGAATAATGTTCAGCCATTAAAAAGGAATGAAGTGGATCCGTTCCAAGATGGTCAAATAGGAACAGCTCTGGTCTGCAGCTCCCAGCATGATGGATGCAGAAGATGGGTGATTTCTGCATTTCCAACTGAGGTACCTGGTTCATCTCATTGGGACAGTTGGACAGTGGGTACAGCCCACAGAGGGCAAGCTGAAGCAGGGCAGGGCATCACCTCACCCAGGAAGTTCAAGGGGTTGGGGGATTTCCCTTTCCTAGCCAAGGGAAGCTGTGACAGACTCTACCTGGAAAAACAGGACACTTCCACCCAAATGCTCCACTTTTTCCAAGGTCTCAGCAACCAGCAGACAAGGAGATTTGGGTCCCACGCCCATGGAGCCTTGCTCACTGCTAGCGCAGCAGTCTGACAACGAACTGTGTGGCAGCAGCCTGGCTGGGGGAGGGGCATCCACTATTGCTGAGGCTTGAGTAGGTAAACAAAGCAGCCAGGAAGCTTGAACTGGGCAGAGCTCCCCACAGCTCAGCAAGGCCTGCTGCCTCTATAGACTCCACCTCTGTGGGTAGGGCATAGCTGAACAAAAGGCAGCAGACAGTTTCTGCAGACTTAAAAGTCCTTGTCTGACAGCTCTGAAGACAGCAGTGGTTCTCCATCCACAGCGTTTGAGCTCTGAGAACGGACAGATTGCCTCCTCAAGTGGGTCCCTGACTCCCATGTAGCCTAACTGGGAGACACCTCCCAGGAGGAGGCAACAGACACCTCATGCAGGCAGGTGCCCGTCTGGGACGAAGGTTCCAGAGGAAGGATCAGGCTGCAACATCTGCTGTTCTGCAGCCTCTGCTGGTGATACCAGGCTAACAGGGTCTGGAGCAGACCTCCAGCAAACTCCAACAAACCTGCAGCTGAGGGACCTGACTGTTACAAGGAAAACTAACAAACAGAAAGGAATAGCACGAACATCAACAAAAAGGACATCTACACCAAAACCCCATCTGTAGGTCACCAACATCAAACACCAAAGGTAGACAAAACCACAAAGAGGGGGAGAAATCAGAGCAGAAAGACTGAAAATTCTAAAAACCAGAGCGCCTCTTCTCCTCCAAAGGATCACAGCTCCTCACCAGCAATGGAACAAGCTGGATGGAGAATGACTTTGATGAGATGACAGAAGTAGGCTTCAGAAGGTTGGTAATAACAAACTTCTCTGAGCTAAAGGAGCATGTTTGAACGCATCGCAAGGAAGCTAAAACCCTTGAGAAAAAGGTTAGACAAATGGCTAACTAGAACAAACAGTGTAAAGAAGAGCTTAAATGACCTGATGGAGCTGAAAACCATGGCATGAAAACTTTGTGATGCATGCACAAACTTCAACAGCCGATTTGATCAAGCAGAAGAAAGGGTATCGGTGATTGAAGTAAAGCAAGAAGACAAGGTTAGAGAAAAAAGAGTAAAAAGAAATGAACAAAGCCTCCAAGAAATATGAGGCTATGTGAAAAGACCAAATCTACATTTGATTGGTGTACCTGAAAGCGATGGGAAGAATGAAACCAAGCTGGAATACACTCTTCAGGATTATCCAGGAGAACTTCCCCAACCTAGCAAGGCAGGCCAACATTCAAATTCAGGAAATACAGAGAATACCACAAAGATATTCCTCGAGAAGAGCAACCCCAAGACACATAATTGTCAGATTCAGCAAGGTTGAAATGAAGGAAAAAATGGTAAAGTCAGCCAGAGAGAAAGGTCAGGTTACCCACAAAGGGAAGTCCATCAGACTAACAGCGGATCTCTCGGCAGAAACCTTACAAGCCAGAAGAGAGTGGGGGCCAATATTCAGCATTCTTAAAGAAAAGAATTTTCAGCCCAGAATTTACAGCCAGCCAAACTAAGCTTCATAAGTGAAGGAGAAATAAAATCCTTTACAAACAAGCAAATGCTTGTCACTACCAGGCTGCCTTATAAGAGGTCCTGAAGGAAGCACTAAACATGGAAAGAAACAACTGGTACCAGTCACGGCAAAAACATGCCAAATTACAAAGACCATCAATGCTAGGAAGAAACTGCATCAATTAACGGGCAGAATAACCAACTAACATCATAATGACAGGGTCAAATTCACACATAACAATATTAACCTTAAATGTAAATGGGTTAAATGCCCCAATTAAAAGACACAGACTGGCAAATTGGATAAAGAGTCAAGA
>NW_012103365.1:1422712-1431389 GCF_000951045.1 Mandrillus leucophaeus
CCAAGACTAAACCAGGAAGAAGTTGAATCTCTGAATAGACCAATAACAGGCTCTGAAATTGAGGCAATAATTAATAGCCTACTAACCAAAAAGAGTCCAGGACCAGATGGATTCACAGCCTAATTCTAGGAGCTGGTACCATTCCTCCGAAACCATCCCAATCAATAGAAAAAGAGGGAATCCTCCCTAAGTCATTTTATGAGGCCAGCATCACCCTGATACCAAAGCCTGGCAGAGACACAACAAATAAAAGAATTTTAGACCAATATCCCTGGTGAACATCGATGTGAAAATCCTCAATAAAATACTGGCAAATCGAATCCAGCAGCACATCAAAAAGCTTATCCACCACGATCAAGTTGGCTTCATCCCTAGGATGCAAGGCTGGTTCAACATACGCAAATCAATAAACATAATCCATCACAAAAACAGAACCAATGACAAAAACCATATGATTATCTCAATAGATGCAGAAAAGGCTGTTGACAAAATTCAAGCTAAAAATTCAAGTTTTTAGCCCTTCATGCTAAAAACTCTCAATAAACTAGGCATTGAAGGGACGTAACTCTAAATAATAAGAGCTATTTATGACAAATCCACAGCAATATCATACTGAATGGGCAAAACATGGAAGCATTCCCTTTGAAAACCGGCACAAGACAAGGATGCCCTCTCTCACCACTCCTATTAAATATAGTGTTGGAAGCTCTGGCCAGGGCAATCAGGCAAGAGAAAGAAATAAAGGGTATTCAATTAGGAAAAGAGGAAATCAAATTGTCTCTGTTTGCAGATGACATGATTGTATATTTAGAAAACTCCATCGTCTCAGCCCAAAATCTCCTTAAGCTGATAAGCGACTTCAGCAAAGTCTCAGCATACAATGTGCAAAAAAATCACAAGCATTCCTATACACCAATAACAGACAAACAGCTAAATCATGAGTGAACTCCCATTCACAACTGCTTCAAATAGAATAAAATACCTAGGAATTCAACTTACAAGGGATGTGAAGGACCTCTTCAAGGAGAACTACAAACCATTGTTCAATGAAATAAAAGAGGACACAAACAAATGGAACATTCCATGCTCATGGATAGGAAGAATCAATATCATAAAAATGGCCATACTGCCCAGGGAAATTTACAGATTCAATGTCATCCCCATCAAGCTACCAATGACTTTCTTCACAGAATTGGAAAAAACGACTTTAAAGTTCAGATGGAACCAAAAAAGAGCCCGCACTGCCAAGACAATCCTAAGCAAAAAGAACAAAGTTGGAGGCATCACGCTACCTAACTTCAAACTATACTACAAGGCTACAGTAACCAAAACAGCATGGTACTGGTACCAAAACAGATATATAGACCAATGGAACAGAACAGAGGCCTCAGAAATAACACCACACATCTACAACCATCTGATGTTTGACAAACCTGACAAAAACAAGAAATGGGGAAAGGATTCCCTATTTAATAAATGGTACTGGGAAAACTGGCTAGCCATATGTAGAAAGCTGAAACTGGATACCTTCCTTACGCCTTATTGAAAAATTAATTCAAGGTGGATTAAAGACTTATATCTTAGACCTAGAACCATAAAAACCCTAGAAGAAAACCTAAGCAATACCCTTAGGGACATAGGCATGAGCAAGGACTTCACGACTAAAACACCAAAAGCAAAGGCAACAAAAGCCAAAATTGACAAATGGGATCTAATTAAACTAAAGAGTTTCTGCATGGCAAAAGAAATACCATCAGAGTGAACAGCAACCTACAGAATGGGAGAAAATTTTTGCAATCTATCCATCTGACAAAGGGCTAATATCCAGAATCTACAAAGAACTCAAACAAATTTACAAGAAAAAAACAAACAACCCCATCACAAAGTAGGCAAAGGATATGAACAGACGTTTCTCAAAAGAAGACATTTATGCAGCCAACAGACACATGAAAAAATGCTCATCATCACTGGTCATCAGAGAAATGCAAATCAAAACCACAATGAGATACCATCTCACACCAATTAGAATGGCAATCATTAAAAAGTCAGGAAACAACAGATGCTGGAGAGGCTGTGGAAAAACAGGAACACTTTTACACTGCTGGTGGGAATGTACATTAGTTTAACCATTGTGGAAGACAGTGTAGCAATTCCTCAAGGATCTAGAACTAGAATTACCATTTGACCCAGCAATCCCATTGCTGAGTATACACCCAAAGGATTATAAATCATGCTGCTATAAAGACACATGCACATGTATGTTTATTGTGGCACTATTCACAATAGCAAAGACTTGGAACCAACCTAAATGTCCATCAATGATAGACTGGATTAAGAAAATGTGGCACATATATACCATGGGATACTATGCAGCCATAAAAAAGGATGAGTTCATAATCTTTGCAGAGACAGGGATGAAGCTGGAAACCATCATTCTCAGCAAACTATTACAAAGGCAGAAAACCAAACACTGCATGTTCTCATTCATAGCTGGGAATCAAACAATAAGAACACTTGGACACAGGGTGGGGAACATCACACACCGGGGCCTATCGGGGGATGGGGGGATGGGGGAGGGATAGCATTAGGAGAAATACCTAATCTAAATGACAAGTTGATGGGTGCAGCAAACCAACATGGCATATGTATACCTATGTATCAAACCTGCACACTGCGTGCACATTTACCCTAGAACTTAGAGTATAATAATAAATAAAGAAAAGGAATGAAGTACTGTCTCATGCTACAACATGGATGAACATTGAAACATTATGCTAAGTGAAAGAAGCCAGACATAAAAGGTCCCATATTGTATTTTATTTATATGATTTTATTTATTGATTTTATTTATATGAAATAGCTAGAATAGGTCAACCCAGAGAACAGAATGCAGATTAGTGGCTGTCAGGGCCTGGCGGGAGGGGAGAATGAGAAGCAATTGCTTAATGGTCATGGGGTTTTCTTTTGGTGTGATGGAACTCTTTTGGAACTACATAGAGGTAGTATTTGCGTGACACTGTTAATGTACTAATACCATGGAAGTGACCACTTAAAAGTGGTTATTATGTTAAGTAAATTTCACTGAAATTTTTTAAAAACGAGAAAATGACTACCAACATGATACGCCAAAATACCCCTTCCACTCCAGCAAAGACAGGGATGTCTGGACAGGGAGGCAATCCAGGAGAAGGTGAGGGCACTGTATTAAAACAAAGGGGTAAGCGAACATCTCAGCTCTTTCCCGTCACTCAGCACCTAGGGTGCTGGCAACCAGGCCCCACCTTCCAACAAGGAGTGTAGAAAGGTCTCCTTCAGGAATTTAACCTGCCCCAGAAGAATATATGAGGCCAGGAGTTCAAGACCAGCCTAGGCAACATAGCTAGACCCTGTCTCCACAAAAAAATTAGCCAGGCAGATGGCACACACCTGTAGTCCCAGCTACTCGAGAAATTGAGGCAGGAGAATCACCTGAGCCCAGGAGATGGAGACTGAAGTAAGTTATGATTGTGCCATTGCACTCCAGCCTGGGTGACAGAGTGAGACCGTCTCTAAAAATCAAAAACAAAATACATAATGGGAGTGGGAAGGGGGTCACTACTCACAACAGCAATAAAACACCTAGGAATAACTTTGAAATAGGTGCAGAAAATCACAACTTTCCCAGGAATAAAAAAGGCGAGTAAATGCAGATATCACGTTCCTGAGTAAGCAAGTGCAATCCTGTAAAAATGCCACCCTCTCCCAGTTAATTCTATACATTTACCCCAACCTTAAAATTATGATTATAGGAACTTGACAAAACTATTATCAAATGTATCTTAAAAGTATAAGTAAACAAGGGGAGCCATAAAACATCAAAAACTGAATAATGAAGAAGAGGACTGCACTGACAGTAATGTTTTTCTGCCCTCCCCTAAACCAGTGGTTAACAGTCCTGGTAGCACATTAAAATCACCAGGAAGGCCGGGCACAGTGGCTCACACCTGTAATCCCAGCACTTTGGGAGGCCAAGGTGGGAGGATCACCCGAGGTCAGGAGTTTAAGACAAGCCTGGCAAACATGGTGAAACCCCATCTCTACTAAAAACACAAAAAATTAGCCAGACGTGGTGGCAGGTGCCTGTAATCCCAGCTACTCAGGAGGATGAGGCAGGAGAATCGCTTGAACCCGAGAGGTGAAGGTTGCAGTGAGCTGAGATTGCACCACTACACTCCAGCCTGCGCAAGGCGAGACTCCATTTAAAAAAAAAAGAAGTTTGAGAAAAGACAGGATATTTACATATTGTCAAAGTATCTCACCACAAGATGCTTATTAATTACAAGGGGAAAACAGTAGCTTAGTACTAGGGGAAACCTGGCAGACATCACCTTAGTTATCAAAGTTACTGACAGCAATAGGACACATAGGTGTCACGTACCTCCTGCTATGATGCCATGGGAAGGACAAAACAACACTTCATGGTATTCCTGCCAGAAATACATAACCGGAATCTACCGATGACGAAATGTCAGTCAAACCCAAAATAAGGATGTTCTACAAAACAAAGGGCCCATACTCTTCAAAAATGCCAAAGTCATGAAAGACTAAAGAACTGTTCCTGACACATGAAATCAAAGAGAAATGACAACCAAGCAAACCATGATATTCAATCCTGCGTAAGAATTTTTTTTAAATTTTGCTATGAAGTACAATAGTGAGACAAATGGCAAAATTTCAATAAAGTCTGTAGGTAAAATGATAGTATTTCAAATCTGGAATTCGGGAGAGAAGTCCAAGATAATATAATCAATATGCCTGGTATGTTTCTGATGCTCACTCCATCTGGAAGTGGATCATGCAGTAACAACTTGACAACTAGTAAAAAATTATCAGGCTAAAAAAATTGTAGTATTGTAGCAGTCTTAATTTCCTGATTTTCATAACTGTACTTAGATTATGTAAGATAATATCCTTGTTTTTAGGAAATACATAAGGTATTTAGGCACAAAGAGTTAATATATCTGCAATTCACTCTCAAATGGTTCAGAAAAAGATTATAAACACACACATATTACAGAGAGAGAACAAATGTGATAAAACAGTAAAACGTTAACACATTGGGGCATCTGGGTGAAGGATATATGGAAATTCTTGGTACTATTTTTGCAACTTTTCTGTAAGTCTGAAATTATTTCAAAATGAAAAGTTAACAATAGGCATGCAGTTTTTTCAAGAAGCACTGTTTTTCTTCTTTGCTTCTTTAATAGGAAGAACTGTGCTTGAATTCTGTCATTCACTGATCTCTTTGGCCCAAACCATCATTCACTTATCCAATCAACATTCATTAAGTCCCTACCATATGACAGGTATTAAGGAGGCTAATGAAAGGCAGATGAAAGATAACCCATAGCCTTCTCAGTCTAGTAGGGGACACACACATACAAATAAATATTAGGAACTATGTGATGTCATAATATTCGTATGCACAGAAGGTCTGTGTCAGCTGATGAAGCCAAGTCTGTTAGTAGAGGTCACAGAAGATTTCGGGGCTCCAGATAAGATTGAAAGGAGTTCCTCAGGCCAAAAGGGATGAGGAGTACATTTCAGAAAGAGTAACCAGTATGTACCCCAAAAGCCCCACAGGTGTGAAAACACATGCATTATTGCTTTAAATCCTCCTAACACCTATGGAACAGGCACGACTCCTCCCCAGACTGTACCTGTGCCCTTAATCATGAGGGTTTGATAGCAGACACATGATGGACTGGCAGAGGGACCGAAATAAGGGCAGACAGGAGACTCTGCTCTAAGAAAGAATGATGGTCTAAAATAAGAACAACAGGGCAAGTGGAGCAGAAGAAATGAGTATAAAATATTTAGGAGGCAAAATGAACAATAAGGGTTCAGGTGTGAACAGGGTGAGGTTGAAAGAGAAGTTTGATTCTCAAGCATCTGTCTTGGGAGACTAGATGGATCACGGTGTCATTTACTACAATAAGGGATGTGAGAAAGGAGCCAGTCTGAAAAGAAAAAACAGAACACTATGTTTTAAAATTTGAGGAGTCTGTGGACAATCGAGGTGAAAGTAGTAAGCATCTGGACGTGAAGTGAGATTTCGCATCACATCTGGATATGAAAGTAATAAGTAAAGATAGATGGTATACAAGAATGGCAGTTCAAACCATGAGTGCTCAACAGACAGGCCAAAGAGAGGGTCAAGACCAAGACAAAGGATGACAGCAGGACCCTTGAGAACTCCAAACTTTAAGGGTGGCCAGAAGAAAGGCCCCAGCAAAAACACCAAGGAGGGAGGGTCAGGTGGGTCCTTGAACACAGGTGGTGTTGTGTTCAAGGTCAAGCCCAGGCTCAGCACAGCAGCTGCACTCCTCCCTGATCCACACGCCTCCGTTCTGTTCAAGTGCCCAAACTCATCACCCACTCTGTCGACCTTGCCTCCTCCTTTGCTGGGATGAAGTCTTCCTGATCCAAATCACTTTGCCTTCCCTCTGCTACACCTTGAATGTCTCCATCTTCACCCACAGTCGCCCTTCTTCCTGTCTCAGAAAAAAATGCCCCTTCACCTTTTAAAGGTTGAGCACAATCTACGACCTGCGTTTTACACTAAGGTCAAAAGAGGAAAACACACCCTGACTCCCTGTCTGGCCTTCTGCTTATTCCTTAGCCCATCTCACTCTGGCCTCTGCCCCTCCCTCCTACTGAAACTGCAAGCCCTTTCTTCCACACTTCTTTGCCTTGGATAGCCCACCCATCCTTTACATTCAAATCTGTCCCCTCCCCTGTGGCACCACCCTGATCCAGCCCAAGCAGTCTAGTGGCTCCCTCTAACATTTTCCAATACTTCCATTTATACTTTACTTGGAACATGGATAATACTCCTACATAAACTGACCAAGGCTAAACTATTACTAAGAGGTCACTAAATGGTGAAATTTTTGAAGGCCAGAGTTTGGTCTTAGTCTTCTTTGTGGTCATCAGTACCTCCCACATTATCTTCACTAAATAACTTAAATAAATCTGTTTGGATAGTACCAAAAACCTAAAATACACTTATTTTATATTTACCACTCATGCTAATTACAGCAGAAGTTATCTACAGGTGCACAAAAATATTTGTAATTGACTGATTCATTTATTGCTGGAGCAAAGACAGTCACCTCAACGTTGGCTTACCAGTAACGAACACTGGAAGCAATAACCAGAAATATGAAAATAGCTTTCATTTATTGAAGACTTAGTATAGTCAGTCCCTGTGGAATGTCTGACGTGCCTGATCTCATACAGTCTTGACATCAACACTATAGTGATTATTCTTCTGCACTTCATGTAAAGAAACTAAAATTTTAAAAAACTGGGTAAGCTAGGAAGCAGCAGTCTCCCCAGGTCTGACACAAAGCCCAGGTGCTAGTCTCCCTTACGCTAACACAACTACTAAGGTGACCACGGTTCTGGTTTGGACCCTTACAGAAAAATCCAATGAGGCTTCTACCATTTCAATTACTCTATTCATGGAAGTTTACCCATCTGCTCGAAAAGTCTGTTAACTGGAACAACTTGACAGCTACCATGAAAGAATAATGTTGGGCCCTTACCTTACACAACACAAAAAATTAACTGAAAATAGTTCAAAAAACTATAATATAAGAGCTAAAACTAAAAAACTCTTAAAAGAAATTATGGGGTAAATCTTTATGACTTTGGATTTGATAAAGTGTTAGATATGACAACAAAAGCACAAGCAACAACAACAAAAAAAGATAAACTGGACTTCAACAAAACTAAGAACTTTTGTGTTTCAAAGGACATCAGGTAGTTAAAAGATCACTCACAGAATGGGAGAAAATATTTGCAAATCATATATCTGATAAGGGTCTAGTATTCAGCACATGTGAAAATTCCTAAAACTCAACAACAAAAAGCAAACAATGCAATTTTAAAATGGGCAAAATATTTGAATAGACATTTTCCCAAATATGATATACAAACTGCCAACAAGCACAAGAAAAGATGCTCAACATCATGTCAGTCACAAACACAAATCAAAACCGTAATGAGATACCACTTCATATCCACTACGATGGTTAAAACTAAAGAGTCAGATAATAATCAAGTATTGGCGAGGATGTAGAGAAACTGGACCCTCAAACACTGCTGATAAAAATGTAACACGGTGCAGCACTTTGGAAAACAGTCTGTAAGTTCCCCCAAATGATTAAACATAGAGTTACCACACGACACAGCAGTTCTATTTCCAGGTATGAAGAGAAATGAAAACATAAGTCCACACAAAAATTTGTGTGGAATGGTTCACAGGAGCATTATTCATACTAGCCAGAAGGTGGAAACAACCCAAATGTTCATGAACAATGAATAAACAAAATGTGATCTATTCAAACAATAAAATATTGTTTGGTCATAAAAAGGAATTAAGTGTGATATATGCTACAACATGAATGAATCTTGAAAACATCACACTAAGTAAAGCCAGTCACAAAATATCATATTATTTTATGATTCCATTTATATAGAAGTCTAGACTCAGGAAATCTGTAGAAACAGAAAGCAGAATAGTGGGCCGGATGTGGTGGCTCATGCCTGTAATCCCAGCACTTTGGGAGGCTGAGGCAGGTGGATCACTTGAGGTCAGGAGTTCAAGACCAGCCTGGCCAACATGGTGAAA
>NW_012103365.1:1431954-1432306 GCF_000951045.1 Mandrillus leucophaeus
GAAAAAATGCTCATCATCACTGGTCATCAGAGAAATGCAAATCAAAACCACAATGAGATACCATCTCACACCAATTAGAATGGCAATCATTAAAAAGTCAGGAAACAACAGATGCTGGAGAGGCTGTGGAAAAACAGGAACACTTTTACACTGCTGGTGGGAATGTACATTAGTTTAACCATTGTGGAAGACAGTGTAGCAATTCCTCAAGGATCTAGAACTAGAATTACCATTTGACCCAGCAATCCCATTGCTGAGTATACACCCAAAGGATTATAAATCATGCTGCTATAAAGACACATGCACATGTATGTTTATTGTGGCACTATTCACAATAGCAAAGACTTGGAAC
>NW_012103365.1:1433704-1461655 GCF_000951045.1 Mandrillus leucophaeus
AGGTCAGGAGTTCAAGACCAGCCTGGCCAACATGGTGAAACCCCATCTCTACTAAAAATATAAAAATTAGTCAGGCTTTGTGGCATGTGCCTGTGATCCCAGCTACTCGGGAGGCTAAGGCTGCAGTGAGCTGAGATCGCATCACTGCACTCCAGCCTGAGCGACAGAGCAAGACTCTGTCTGAAAAATGAAAAACAAAAAACATACAACTATGGCATAGTATATCTTCCTGAATGCCATAAGATGCCAAAAAGGCTACTTAAAGGAGGTCACAGTCAGTCCTGAATCTCAATATAAGGTTTTCCCAACTAAACTATGGACATATCTTTGCCTAAAACAGTAACAGTTGCCTTCTTCTAGGAAAATATTACTGTAAGAGTTTTACCATTATACCATCAAAAAAATACGTATGTGCATTTTACCACAATTTTTTTAAAATGTGTATCATTATATAATAGACATCTAAAAAGGTAGACTATAGTTAAACCTGCAAACCCAGGTGGCATTATGAAAACAGGAGCTCACTTACCTCTTTGACTGAGAATTCCTTCAGGCCTAAATATTTCGGGAGTCTCAAAGGCAAAAATGCAGTCGCTTTCATGGACTGTTTCCAGGTCGTCTGTATCACAAAAGGAACGATGGAACCCATCATAGTACATTTCTGTTAACACAATCTAAAAATAGGGAAAATGTAAACAGTTGGGTAACTGGAAATTCAATACTAATTGATCTCCCAATTCTAGGAACTTCTCCAGACCATCAGGACTGGCAGTGGTCTGAGAGAGCTCTGAAACATCTCGCAGAGCCCACTTTATTTGCCTTTAATGAGAGAATCTTGGAAGCACAATATCCTCTGTAACTATATTAACAATATACAGTCACCCCTCCATATCTGTAGGTGCTACATATGTGGATTCAACTAATTGCAGATCAAAACTATTCAGAAGAAAAAAAAAGGATGATTGAATGTATACTGAACAGTCTTTTACTTGTCATTATTCCCTAAACAATATAGCATAACAACTATTTACATAACATTTACACTGCATTAAATATTATAAGTTATCTGGAGATGATTTAAAGTATATTGGAGGTACAACTATTATGTATCCATAAAATAAAAAGTAAAAATAAAGTATACAGGATGATATGCTTAGGCTCTATGCAAATACTGTGCCATGTTATAAAAGGGATTAAAGCACCGTGGATTTTGGTATCCTAGTGCAAGGGTTCCTACAACCAATCCCATGGACACTGAGGGACACCTGTACTCTGATGTCAGAACTCTATGACTCTAACTCCAGGGTTCCTCTAAGTTTTGGTATAGAAGAGAACCAGGAGATCATAACGTCTAACTCCCATTTTCACTGAAAGGAGAGAAGCCAAGAGACTTGCCTCAAGTTCTACAACGATTCAGCCTCATGTCGCGGACGGAGTCCACATCTGACTCTGAGGCTTTCTCCTATATCATTTTATTTTCTATTTTTCAAGCCTAAACCATGGATATTTGTATTGAAAAAAAAATCAACTCAAATGTCAAAAATACTAACTAGTTAAATATAGTATAGCCTTACTGGAATTATAAAGCTACTAAAAAGAATGAACTATATATATTTGCACTAACATGCAAAGATCTAAGTAAATACAAAGCAAGGTAAAAACAATAAGTGTAAATGATTCTTACATAAAATCATTAATGTATATATGCATGGAAAAAATCTAAATGAATACTATATAACATAGTATTAAAGTTAGTAACCCTTAGCATTAAGATACCTAGTATGAGATACTTTCTCTTTCTGTTATATTTCTGAAATGGTTGAATATTTTACAATAAAACAGAAAAACAGGACAGGCATGGTAGCTCAAGCCTGTAATCCCAGCACTTTGGGAGGCCAAGACAGAAGGACTGCTTGAGGCCAGGAGTTCAAGACCAGCCTGGGCAACATGCCAAAACCTCGTCTCTATGAAAAATACAAAACTCAGCTGGGCGTGGTGGCATGCGCCTGTAGTCCCCACTATTTGGGAGGCTGAGGTGGGAGGATCGCTTGAGTCTACAAGGTTAAGGCTACAGTGAGCCATGATTGCACCAATGCACTCCAGCCTGGGCAACAGAGTGAGACCCTGTCTCAATCAATCAATACATACATACGTACATATATACATACATACAAACAAACAAACGAACAAAAGAAACAAAAGATGGAGAGGAGAACACTGGAGACATTTAAAGACTTTATTACATGCTCAGCCACGCTGTCTACTGAAAAAGCACTGGACTGGGCATGCAGGTTCCAGTCCAGCCTATCACCAACCAGCCCTGCAAACCTGAACAAGTCACACGTCTTCTCTGAGCCTCTTTCAAATAAGAGAGTTGGACTGGACCCCTGAGGTCCCCTCTACCAGCACTAACATTCTGCAGATCTACCAGGTAAAAGAGGTTGGTGGCATATTCCACAAATAGTCCAGCAAAAATGTTCCTGGCACATTTTCCTTTTAATGAATTTAATGACCATGTTGTTTTTCTGCCAGTGAACATGCAAGTAAAATTCACTCTCTTCAGCAAACTGAGGTCAACAGCAAACTTGTAATTATTTCACCAATTTAAACCACACGCAAAAGGAGCCAGACAGTGCTGGAAGCTGTAAAGATGCAACCAGATTTGCCCTGGACACCACCAAAGGCTTGCTCCCTCTCTTTCTGCTTTTCCCTCATCCTGAGAGGAAGAAAGAGCCAATGGGCTTTTCAGAGTAGGAAAGAATATGAACATTTTATCAACATGCCAGTACTTCGCCTACAAAAATATGAGATATTTGCCATATTAGGGTAACACTGCTGGTTGTATTTGTTTTACTGTGGTAACTTCCCAAATAAGGCCACATAAGGCCAGAGTACAAAACACCTTTATTATTCCAGGGATTACATAGTAGCTTCCAGAAGCTACTATCTAGGGAAAGCAATTTAGCTACTGAGTCATCTTTCCTTAATAAATCTTAAATAAGGAATGTTTTTCCAAATAAAATAATAATAGCAAATTGAGTAAAAGCTATATGCAGAAACATGTCAAGTCCAAACAGGTCAAAAGTATTTTTGGTCAATTTCAACATAACTGCTTATCAAACATGCATCCCAAAAGGGAAGCGGCATAGGCACAACTTTCCTTTCTCTTCTCTAAAAAAGGTAAGAGACTCTGATCCAGCCATAATGAGAAAACAAAACGTATTGAGCATCTATTACGTATAGAACACTGTACTAGCAAGATATCCACTCTTATCACCACAAGGGGTTTTCTAGCATCACTGCTCAAGTTTTCAAAGCCTCTTTGACTATCAAACGCTGCGAGGACGCTCCACTGCCCACATACACATCCATGGGAATGATTTAAGAAGGGTTAAGTAATTATACCTTATGAACAAAGCTACAAGAAGGTCCTGGTACACAGCTTCTCCTTTTCTTTTTTGAGAGGAGTCTCGCTCTGTTGCCCAGGCTGGAGTGCAGTGGCGCGATCTCAGCTCACAGCAAGCTCCACCTCCGGGTTCACACTATTCTCCTGCCTCAGCCTCCTGAATAGCTGGGACTATAGGCACCCGTCACCACACCCAGCTGATTTTTTGTATTTTTAGTAGAGACAGGGTTTCGCCATGTTAGCCAGGATGGTCTTGATCTCCTGACCTTGTGATCCACCTGCCTCGGCCTCTCAAAGTGGTGGGATTACAGGCGTGAGCCACCGTGCCCAGCCTCCTTTTAAAATTATATATACAATTACATGAAACATGAAAAGTTTCTCTATATATTTTACTCTTTGGGGTCTTGATTTTTTTTCCCCTCAACTCTAAATGCAACTGGTTTTAAATCTCTAATCATACTCGGCAAAGAACTATAAAAAATTCTAAGAGAACAGAAAGCAATACTTTTGCGGCTCATGTGTAACTTGCCTTAGCAGACTTATTACCTGATCAGTGGGGATCTTTGTTTCCATAGACACTGCTTCCCGAAGTCTGGCAACAGTCCCAGACAGAGGCACGGCCACACCAATCCTCATGCAGTGAGAACATTTCCCTTGATACACTACAGTGACATAGAGAGGCCTGTACAGATCAAAGTCAGATCTTCTCATTAGTCACTTATTTCAACTAAAACATAGAAATGCAAAATAAACCTGAGCTGAAATCAACAAAAATCTAAAGCTAACCCACAGTGTTACTCTGAAGCCAAATGGAAAAATTTCACTTGGCTCTAAGCAGAACTACCAAACAATCATCAAGATCTTTGGAAAAGGCAATCGTCACAAAATGAACATTTTATGAAGCAAACAAAAATATATCTACACTTGATTCTGTGCTTTGTATTTTCTTTAGAACAGCGTAACTCCTGGAAATGTTGAGAAATTGTTCAAAATAAAGCAACTAAGACACAAGAAATGTAAAGTAAGGTCTCTAGAGAATCCTGAAGCCACTCAACAGCCCTCCCCCTCCCCCGATACTATGTGAGGATGACAAACCGGGTCAGACTAAACAGCCCCTGCTTGCCTCATGTACCTGCTTACCCTGCAAACTCAGGAGGGCATTTATTCTTGTAAGGTTGTAGCAATGACTGTATTCAATCCCATTATTAATCCCACTACCTGTCCAAATAAGTAAGAAGATCTAATAGGAGCCTACAGAGGAAAAGGAATACAGTAAGAAAATACAGTCTTCATTTTACTAAATCCATTCTTACCTTGTGTGGGGTAGAGGAATTGGCAAAGAAATGCAAAGGAAAGGATCAAAAGTGTTGCTCTGTTTCTGACAATGAGGACACGTCAAAGAAGATCTTTAAAACAAAAGGTAAGACACTCAACATTAAAATCACCCAGAACTATGTCAGGTAAACAAAATAAGTGGGAACATCTGATTTGCTCATACCTGTACTGGGCTTGAAAGAGTTCTTGTACAAAAGTGCTACAGACAGGAAAAGGTCCCTCAGGCATCATATCAGTCTCTGACGGTGGCTAAAAAAAAAAGAAAGTACAATTTCACAGACTAGGAAGACCAATTCTTGGCTGAAGATGAAGTCAGAGAATCACAAATGTCCTTGACTTCCTTTACAAGCTATGCATCAAGTGCAGATACTTCAGTGACGGGCACCTGCTAAAGGAGCCAGAACACAGCAGGCAGGATGTGGGTCACGTGGACTCATCCCCTCACACAGACTCTGCCAGCGATCGTCTCTGCATGGCACTCAGCCAGCCAGCTCCCCTTCCCCAGGATGCTCCAGTTTCCCTCCAATTCTCCAAACTCCTCTAAGAAGTAATCCTCAACCACTTTAAAAGTACTAATGGTAGCCGGGCACGGTGGGTCATGCCTGTAATCCCAGCACTTTGAGAGGCTGAGGCGGGTGGATCACTTGAGCTCGGGAGTTCGAGATCAGCCTGATCAACATGGAGAAACCTCGTCTCTACTAAAAATACAAAATTAGTTGGCTGTGGTGGCGCATGCCTGTAATCCCAGTTACTCAGGAGGCTGAGGCAGGAGAATCACTTGAACCCAGGAGGCAGAGGTTGTGGTGAGCCAAGATTGCGCCATTGCACTCCAGCCTGGGCAACAAGAGTGAAAGTCCATCTCAAAAAAAAAGTACCTATTAGCTGTGCTGTGTATGTTAGTGCCTAATCACATTCTACTTCATGTTGTATTTAACTTTTCATGTCCCTCCACCTAACAATTAGTTACTAAGCACCATATGCAGAGAGAACTGTACAGAACGTTAGGATACAAAGATAATAAGATCCAGTGCCTGACCTTGAGGATGTCTCAATTTGGTGGGAAAATCAGCCACATGCATATAGTCATATGACAGAAGAGAGTGTTCAGGCGCAAAAGGATCTTGAATTAGAATAATTTAACAACTTACCAAACCTAGAAATTTAAAATTTGAAGTACAGAGCAGAATCATCAAAAACTTTAAAAACTGCCCAAGGGAAGCAACTCTTTAGTCTTAATTTTTTCCATTATATAAGTCATTGTATCCATATTTGTAAGACTACATGTATACAATTAAAAATTAATCATTATGTTTCTCAATGAGAACATTCTGGGGCTTCTATAGTCAAATCCAATCCTAACAGCAGAGAAAATCCATGTTTCCTTTGTGATTGTGTATTCATTCGAGTGAACTACAGAGTATGTGTCTTACTAGAATAGAAAGCAAACACATTCTGCTTTAAAAACAGTTTAGTGAAATGGAATCACTTTTTTTAATCTGAAGTTCATCATACATGCAAATGTTTCCCCTCTCATTAGACTATAAATTCCTTGGGGACAACAGTTCTTGTATCTCACACTGCCAGCACAGTAGCAAACAAAATGAAATGTCCTTTAAGTAGCCATTGAATCTACTCACTCAGAGCTTAGTCAATTTCATTGTATTAATGCAATGCAACAAGTCCTCAGTGGAAGAATCTACACGCTCTCATGACTAGCTGACTGCCCTAGGGGAGCATGCGTCCTTACCTTCAGAGGCGGCTGGCCACTCTGCTTCACTGAATGGTTGAGGTCTTCGTGAACTCGGTCCAAAAGCCACAGTAGAAACTCCTGAGCATCATGCTGGGAATTTCCCCGGTACTGCAGTGCATTCTTTGACACAATAGTCTATGCAGGTAAATAAATCAGCATGAACAGTTGTGAGTTCCTGGCTTTAAAGAAAAACTATTTAGTCATAATCCCAAAAGGGATGCAAGACCTCAAGCATGTTAGAGAGTACTTCCCAGAAGGAGTGCAAAGTAAAAACAGATGCTGGTGTAAAAACCTCACCCCTAGAAACATGTACCAGAACCCTTAAAATACACTTAATCCAGCAATTCTACTTTTAGGAGTGTATCTAAGGAAATTATCAGAACAGCCTGTCAAGACTTCTAAGAAAATATTAATCAGGGTTTATGAAAGCAAATAATTGGTAATAACTTGGACATCTTAAAAAAGAGAATTGGTTAAGAATAGGAGGAGATGAAACAGTAAAGACAGTTAAATTAGGATACAACTACATGACATCCTTAAGAAATACTATGTTAAGTGAAAAAAGTCATAAATAACTCGTGTGAAATGTGAATGTATTCTTGTAAAAATTGTTTGGGGGGTATAGACATGTACATACAAAGAAAAAGTTCTAAAATAACACATACCTACATATTAAGTATTATCTCTGGGTGATAGAATTACAGGTGATTTTTTTCCTTCTCACTTTTCATATTTTCTACAATGAGCATGTTACATAACAAAGCAGGTAAAAGTTTTGTTTCAAACTTTACGAGATTGATTTACATTGCTTTTGCTAAAATGCTGGACTTTTATTATGTAAGATACATAACAGCTTCAAGATTCATCACTCATCAACAAAGATTTAATAAGTGTCTAAGATACAAACAGCCTAGTGAAGGGGACAGGGGGAAAGTCCATCTTACAGTGTAGCATGATGGGATAGTGGTAATGGATGCCAAGTTTCTCATAGAGAGGGAAGTTACAGATAAGCAAGGAGGGAAGGCAATGAATCAGCTGAAGTCAGTATAAACTCCTATTTAGCTTAATATAAAGTGAACAGATAAATAAATACAGATATTTATATAAACTTGGGTTCATATCCATATATGTACACTGAAAGGCAAAGTAGTAGTGACACCCCAGTAACAATGTGCACATCCAGTGCCCATATCTTGGTTTCTAATACCATTTTCCAGTATAAAACTAGGGCTCCTTGGAGAAATGCCGATTCTAGGGTTGGGACAGGAGACATATCAAAAAGACACAGGAACCAACCTAAAAGAACTCCCAACAGCCAAAGCTAGAACAATCTGATCAAAAGAATAAATAATATTAGGTTATAACCCAATGTATAAAAAAGTATAAATTGATATAATGACTGAATGAATAAATGAGGGAGAAGAGGTAAATCTTCCTTACAGAGGAATTCCAAATAAGTTATATCAATAATCCCCCCTCCAGGAGGTAGAGCTTACCACCCCTACACCTTGAGTGTGGGCTGTGATAATGACTTACTTCCAAAGACAGGAGATTGGAAAGAGGAGTAGAAAGTAACTTACAGTTACTAACACAGTAACTAACACTGCTTTAGAGAGCTGGGCAAGGTTGACATCATCAGTAGTAAGTCATGTTGCTAGCATGTGCACTTGATATGTGACAAAAAGAACATTTTACCTCTGGTCTTCCTCCCAAAAACCCATGGCCTCAGTCTAATCATAAGGAAAACATGAGACAAAACCCAAACTGAGGAACATTATGCAAAAAAAAAAAAAAAAATGTGACTGGTGCTTCCCAAAACTATCAAGGTCATCAAGGATAAGGAAAGTCTGAGAAATAATCACAGACCAGAAGAGACTAAGACGACGTGACGACTAAATGTAATGTGTTATTCCATGGGAGCCTGGAACAGAAAAAACGCACAAGAGAATAACTGGGGAAATCTGAATAAAGTGTCAAATTTAGTCAATAGTAACGTACCAATGTTAGCTTCTTAGTTATAACAAATGCACTATGGTGACATAGGATATTAACAAAAGGGAAACTGAGTATGGGCTTCGTGGAAACTCTATGCTACCTTTGCCACTTTTCTGTAAATCTAAAACTATCCTAAAATTAAAAGTTTATTTAAAGGCGAATATCTATATTTACAAACTTTCTATAAATATAAATATGGCAGTTGTATATAGGCATATCATGGGAAAAGAATAGAGGCTAATTAAGAAGTAGGAGGATAGTGGTGTTAACTAATAGACAAGAAACCCTTTCAGGAGATGTCATTTGAGCTGGACCTTGAAGATAAAGAGGCAGGGATTCAAGGCTGAGGAAGCAACATGCACAAACACACAAAGGTACAGTATGACACCTTCAAGGAAGACCAAAAAGGTCAATAGGCCTGAAATTCCAGGTCTATTAGACAGAATGGAAGGAGATGAAACAGTAGACAGATTAGGCAGAGTAGGAGGAGATGAAACAGTAAAGTCAGAGGCCAGTTCAGAAAAGACATTTAAGACCACTCAAACATGGCAAAGGGAGCTGTAAGTGAACTGGTAAATTAAGATCATGGGCTCTGGAGCATACAGCCTGAGATCAGATCCCCATTCCCCTACTTCCTATTTGTGAGGCCTGGGACTACTCTCCTCCAAAGCAAAATGGATAATAATGACTCAGTATGATGATTAGATTTTGAGAATGCATGTCAAAAACATTTCACATGTAAATGAGATATAATCAGCACTCAAATTTTAGCCATATTATATATGGGAGTAAAGAAAAAGCAGGGGGCCGGGTGCAGTGGCTCACGCCTGTAATCCCAGCATCTTGGGAAGCCAAGGTGGGTAGATCACGAGGTCAGGAGATCGAGACCATCCTGCCTAACACAGTGAAACCCCGTCTCTACTAAAAATACAAAAAACTAGCCAGGCGTGGTGGTGGGCGCCTGTAGTCCCAGCAACTTGGGAGGCTGAGGCAGGAGAATGGCGTGAACCTGGGAGGCGGAGCTTGCAGTGAGCCGAGATCACAACAGTGCACTCCAGCCTGGATGACAGAGCGAGACTCCATCTCAAATAAATAAATAAATAAATAAGAAAGCAGGGGAGATAACTGCACAATGGGAGAGTAGTTAGGAAACAAACTAAAGAGGCAAGAAATAATGACAGTTTAAGCTAAAGCAGTGAGGACAGAATGGGAAGGCAGATTTAGGAGAGATTTAGGAATTTGAGTGGTAGAATCATTAGGATTTGTGATCTAATGAATGTGGAGAGGGAGGAAGGAGGCATTAATGTCACTCACTCAGGGGTCTTACCTAGATGATGAGCAACTGGTAGCATCAAGACAGAAAATAAAAAAGGAAGTCTGGGAAAGAGCTCCCAGAATTGGTCCCCACTTTCGAATCCACTGTAGCTAAAGTTCTATGGAACCTCTGAATGGAAGTTATCTGGTAAACAACTGGAAACTACAGATCTGTGGGTTCACTGCAGGAGTCTGTGCTAAGGACAAAGATTTGGAATTCAACAGATGGGTGGTGGTAGAAATCTCAACTAAGGCTGAGAGTGCCCAGACATCATCTATGGGAGATTGAGTCAGAGGACAGAATGCAGAGGTAACCTATATTTAGGTGGGGGGCTCAAAGAAGACCAAGAAAAAAACCATCAAAGATGTAGTGAGAAAATCAGGAGAATGGTGTCCAAGAGTCAAATGAAGAGAGCTTCATGAAGAAAAGGTTGATTGACAGTGTGAAATGTTGAAGAATGATAAAGGAGGCCAGAGAACTAAAAAGTGTCTGCTATATTGCAATTAAGACGATAACAGAGGTGAAAAGAAGGAAGAGATTTGCAATTTGCATCACACTCTGATGATCAGTTTGATGTGAATCAACAGGAAAATGTTCATTTATAGATCTTGAGATTCAGATTTGGGAGGAAAATAACAAAGGGATATTACAGAGAATATGGAGGTGTCACTGACACAACTTACTGAATAAAATGAGCACAGGAGAAGGATCCTGATAACGACAAAGTTTCAAATACCTGGAAGGGACCACTGAATGCCATCTCAGAAACAGGTACACAAGGAGGAACAGGCATGATAGGAAGTCTTCACTACACTACAAAACCTCCCCACTAAATCATCAAATCCAAGGGCTTTTTTCTCAGTCTTCACATCTGTCTCCCTTTAGCATTTTGTATATATATAAACATCCTGTGCGTGGTGGCTCATGCCTGTAATCCCAGCACTTTAGGAGGCTGAGACAGGTGGATCACCCGAGGTCGAGTTCAAAACCAGCCTGACCAACAGTAGTTAGCCCATCTCTACTAACACAAAATTAGTCAGGCGTGGTGGCACATGCCTGTAATCCCAGCTACTTGGGAGGCTGAAGCAGGAGAAATGCTTGAAGCTGGGAGGCGGAGGCTGCAGTGAGCTGAGAATGCGCCATTGCACTCTGGCTTGGGCGAGAAGAGCAAAACTCCGTCTCAATAAAAAGAATAATAATAATTTTTTTTAAAAAAAACCCTTATTCCATCTTGAAATGGTTTGGCTTGTGGCCTTATGTTCCCCTCATTTAGAAGAATCAAAACCAAAGGCATTAGTATGTATAACGGAAGAATGTGAGCTACAGAAGATTTCCTAATTAAAAAAAAAAAAATGAATAGCCAGGCGCAGTAGCTCACACCTGTAATCCCAGCACTTTGGGAGGTTGAGGTGGGTGGATCACCTGAGGTCGGGAGTTCAAGACCAGTCTGACCAACATGGAGAAACCCCGTCTCTACTAAAAATACAAAACATTAGCCGGGCGCGGTGGCGGGCACCTGTAGTCCCAGCTACTCAGGAGGCTGAGGCAGGAGAATTACTTGAACCCGGGAGGAGGAGGTTGCAGTGAGCCGAGATCATGCCATTGCACTCCAGGCTGGGCAACAAGAGCGAAACTCCGCCTCAAAAAAAAAAACACAAAAAAGAATTGATTAAAAACATCATTAGCACTAATGAAACCTTGGTTGACTCGGGATGGAAGACAAACATGTAGATGTCACTATACTGACGGATTGAAAGAGGAAAGCAGATGACACAAGGTCTCCCACTTCTGACTTAGGTAGATAATGAAACCAAGAACAGAGGAAGAGATTAGGGGACCACAGTTTTGAACAAGCTGCATTTGAGGTATAAACATGATCCCAAGTGAGGTTAAATCTGGTGCTCAGGAAAGAGATCTAAGCTGGAAATCTGAATCAGAGCAGCACACGCCTATCATATAAGACAGAACCCAGAGAACATCTGGTGAGAAAAGGAAGCAGCTGGGACAGAATCTTGAACACTGGAAAAGGTCACAGAAAAGCTGCCCGTGAAGAAGCAAAGAGGTGGCAGCCAGGAGAGAGAGAGTGGCATCACAAGTGAGGACAGACAAACTCCACGGAGGCAGAAGCCACAATGAAAACTACCGCAGAAAAGGCAAGTCAGACAGGCTCTGAGGCAGATCCTCTGGAATAGCAAATTAAGAGGTTGCATGCTCATGTAATCTCAGTGAAGCAGAATATTTATCAGAGAGGGTTAAAAGAAACAAGGCAAGGATTTGAATGACTGCCAGAGACCATTCTTCATCACCAACGAGCTCAGTTATAAAAGGATGGAGGAAAGATGCTGTGACCATCTGGAGGGGACCTTCAGGAGCAGAGGGACCCACATGCTAAGGGAAGGAGCTAACAGAAAGGAGATATCTGAATAAAGATGATTCTTCGGGCTGGGTGCAGTGGCTCACACCTGTAATCCCAGCACTTTGGGAGGCTGAGGCGGGCAGATGACCTGAGGTCGGGAGTTCAAGATCAGCCTGGCCAACATGGCAAAACCCCATCTCTACTAAAAATACAGAAATTAGCCAGCCATGGTCGTGGGCATCTGTAATCCCAGCTACTCAGGAAACTGAGGCAGGAGAGTTGCTTGAATCTGGGAGGTGGATACTGCAGTGAGTCAAGATCGCATTACTGCACTCCAGCCTGGGCAACAGAGCAAGACTCTTACTCAAAAAAAAAAAAAAAAAGGTGATTCTTTGGTAAGGGGAAAAGGAGAGATTGATTTAACAGAGGCTGTAGAGGTACTGGCCTTAAACAGAAGATAGGTAGGAGAGATGGAAGAGAAGGGGGTAAAGATAGTCCTGGATGCAGATAAGCTAAAGACAGGAAGGCAGGGAACCTGGTTGAGTTTGTTTTGTAAAAAAAGTAGACGACAACTGCTAAGAGGAGCTCTTAGGTGTAACAGGGGTAATGACAATCTCATGGCATATGGTTGGGCCACAGAAACTGTCAGAAGTACAGCAAGCTTCTCTTCCGAATCCTCTCTCTTATGGACTCCCAATGGGGAAATAAAAGGAAAAAAAAAAAGTTTTCAACATAGACATTCCAAACAAATTAACTGAAATCAAACTCTTCATTATGTTTCAAAGCAGATAATTTATACACAGCATCCATTCAGATTTCAGGGTGGAGATGACATTCAATTATCAAGACTGCATTAAATTTATTTATGCTTCTGTCCACTATCACTTCAACTCATCCACACTTATCCACCAGTTGCTGTGTTCTAATGCAGACTGCCAAGGCTGCTCAACAACATGTTTGTTGGGCATGACCAAACAGGTAACAGGATGTCCACAACCCTCGTAACTACGGCAAAAACCATTCTGGGTCAACTCCACCCTAAATCACTACATCACACCCTAAAGGAAATTTAAGGAAAAGAAAATCTCAATACACAAACACAAAAGGTCCTCTTTCTGCCTTTTTACCCCTCACAATGGTAACTTATTCCCACTGCAGATACTCAGGGGACTATTTATCTTACCTCTTCCCCAGACAAAACAAAACTAGAAGAATCTAATGGCCAATCCTTTAGTATGTGTCACAGAAAAAAGAAAAATAGCAGGAGTCAGGAATCCTAAGTTCAAGCTCTGGCTCTGCCACAAACCACTGGTTTTCAGAGGCAACTCACTGAACCTGTGATTCGAATTCTCGTTTATCAAATGAGCAGATGAGACCCCTGCATCCCAAATCTTCACCCAAGCTCTTCCCTAGGAGTCCTGGAAAGTGATCTGGTTTACATTTTTGGTCACATCTGATGCTGCTTTGATTTGTCTTTACAATTTTTTTTTCATAATTAAACCTTAGTTTATTTGATGTCAAATTAATCTTTCTGTATGTTTGCAGTTTTGAAAAAGTTGATTATCAATGTCCTCTGTAAACAGAAACATTGCTACAATCTGAGAAATCATTTAAGTATGTCATTTCTATAGAAAATAGAATGTGGGCCGGGTGTGTTGGCTTATGCCTGTAATCTCAGCTCTTCGGAAGGCCAAGGCAGGAGGATGGCTTGAGCCCAGTTCAAGACCAACCTGGGCAACATATCGAGATCCCATCTCTACTTAAAATAAATAAAAATAAAATAGAAAAGAAAAGAAAAAATAGAACATGGTCCTTCTTAAAATTAGTCTTACATATTTGTGTCTATTTTACAGAATTTGGGTACAGTGCTTCTGTTTGGAAAAAATATTAAACTGAGTCTCTTGATCTCCTGGCTTAAATCCTATACATCCTACTATAAACAAGTTTGACCACTGCTTCAATTTTCCCCTCAATTGGGATGATCCTTAGCATATAGTTACTAAAAAATAAAGTAAAAGGCAAAACACTTACCAGGTTTTCAAGTTTCACAAAATTTCTCCTTACCCTTCAAAGAGAGAATGTTTTTATTTTTTTCCCTTAAAGAAAAAAAAAAAAATGAGTTGGAAACATGGGTCAGAAAAGCAAAGAGCCATAAAATTAGACATGAGGGTCTTTCCTTCTGTAGAGCCCTAGTAAAGAGGCCGAAGCATCCCAGGCTCCAGGGAAAAGGTACTGACTGGTCCAAGACATCCTTCACCTAACACCAGGAAGAAGAAGAAAAAGCAATGGTCGGTCACTGGTGATTTCCACCCATGGGAAACGGATGTGGCAATACTGGCCTGACATGAATGATCGGGAACTGGGCTCCTCTTTTGGGAAGAAGGGTAGCTTGCAAGACTCATCAAACCCAATCATTGCCCACTTTCTTTGATTATATGCCAGAAGTAACACAAAATTTGTTTCCAGTGATCAGGGACCCCAAAAAAAAAAAAAAAAAACCCACACACAGAAGAACTCAGGAGGACAATAGTATTTACATTTTTAGAAAAAGAAATAGACAAAATGCAAACAGCTGGGTTTATAGATGGTATTTAAAAGTGAAATCTGGTTTCTGGGCTGCTGCTAGAAATAAAATAATAAGCAGTTGTCTTAAGAAAAGTTTCATCTTTTGAATTTTACTTTCAGGACACCTACTAAGTTGATGAAGAATAATTAGCTAAAACATGAGGGATAAAATTTGTACAAATAAATGAACACTGTAAAAACAGATATGAGCCATGAAAAAATGGTAATATAGCGTCCATGCAATAGTATGACATACTAGGACACAGAATAAATAGGGCCTTCTGTGCCCCTCATCCATTCTTCCTCCTTATCTTCTCCTCTGAGGGAAGGTCTTTTAACAGAAGGCACAAATAAGACTGAGAGACTCCTACTATTTGCTGGCTGGGGCAAAAGGCCCTTGAAAGGGACCCTAAGGCCTCTAGGTTTTCATATGTACTTCCCCTAGGGCTGGAATGCCCTCCACCACACTCCTCAAACCACTCTCCCTCCTCAGAAGGATAAGCAGGGGACCCTGGTGGGAGAGGAGAGAGAGATAAATGAGGCACAGGGAAAGGGGGCTTCCATGCAGGATGGAAAGACAACCTGATGAGGACAGGAGCAAATGCCACACACATTCTTTGGACTCTGTTCACATTTGGTCACAGAGCAAAGCATGTTATTCCTGGTACAGGTTGAGTATCCCTCATCCAAAATGCTCAGAACCAGAGGTATTTTCAAGTTCATATTTTTTTTCAGATTTCTGATTATTTGCATTATATTTACCAGCTGAGCATCCCAAATTCGAAAAGTCAAAATCCAAAATGCTCCCATGAGCATTTCTTCTGAACATCATGTGAGTGCTCACAAAGTTTCAAATTTTGGAGCATTTCAGATTTCAGACTGTCAGATTTAGGATGCTCAACCTGTACAGAGCTCCTGATCCTTCCAGGTACAAGGGCCAAGCATAGGATAACTCAAGAATCGGTGTCCCTCATATCCAAGTTCTCAGGATCCAAACTCAGGAACCAAACAGATTTGGATAGCAAAGAATATCTGCACTGCTATAAGATTAGTGTCAGATTTTAGGCCGGGTGTGGTGGCTCACGCCTGTAATCCCAGCACTTTGGGAGGCTGAGGCGGGCGGATCACAAGGTCAGGAGATCGAGACTACGGTGAAACCCCGTCTCTACTAAAAATACAAAAAATTAGCCGGGCGCGGTGGTGGGCGCCTGTAGTCCCAGCTACTCAGGAGGCTGAGGCAGGAGAATGGCGTGAACCCGGGAGGTGGAGCTTGCAGTGAGCCGAGATCGCGCCACTGCACTCCAGCCTGGGCAACAGAGCGAGACTCCGTCTCAAAAAAAAAAAAAAAAAGATTAGTATCAGATTTTAAGCAAATTCATATGTACCAGAAAGACTCGGTGGCAAGGACTCACTGCTGAATAACGACTAGTAAAGTATACATTCCTCACCTAAAAGAAAAGGCTATAATAAAGGGGTTGAGAAATGGTTATTACATTTCAAGAAATTATAACTGACTCGTGAAACCACAAAACTAAGGGTTGAAGTATGGTCAAGAGCCAGGATAAAAGGGAGAAAAAGTGAAGTGGATTCAGCCAGATGAACAAGAAGCAACAGCTGTCCCAACAGATTATACAAGTAACAAGAGAAGACCTCCAAGTAAGTATTTACACAATGGCTAAAACTTTCTGCTAGAAATGCAGTAGAAAAAGGCTGGATTATGAATACCAGGGTTCAAGTTCTCTTCCTACTACTTCTGATTTTTTTTTCTTTTTTTTTTTTTGTTATTGTTGTTGTTGAGATGGAGTCTCTCTCTGTTATTGTTGTTGTTGTTGAGATGGAGTCTCTCTCTGTCTGCCCAGGCTCGGGTACAGTGGTGTAATCTCAGCTCACTGTAACCTCCGCCTCCTGGATTCAAGCGATTCTCCTGCCTCAGCCTCCAAGTAGCTGGGACTACAGGTGCACGCCATCACATCCTGCTAATTTTTGTATTTTTAGTAGCGATGGGGTTTCACCATGTTGCCCAGGCTGGTCTTGAACTCCTGACTTCAAGTGATCCTCCCATTTCAGCCTTCCAAAATGCTGGGATTATAGGTGTCAGTCACTGTGCCTGAACTTTCTACCATTTTTTACTTAACATGTGTTTTCTCTGAGCCTCAGTCATCTTTTCTGCAAAATGGGAATGGTGAGAGTAATGCTTTTCTAAAAGGATTACTGTAAGGCTTTAATGAGATCATAAAAGCATTGTATAAAGTCTAAAACTCTGTACCGATGCTATTATGCAGTTTTGGGAAAAAAAAAAAAAAATAGAATAGA
Source organism: Mandrillus leucophaeus (assembly GCF_000951045.1). Lineage (NCBI taxonomy): Eukaryota > Metazoa > Chordata > Mammalia > Primates > Cercopithecidae > Mandrillus > Mandrillus leucophaeus. Next base: position 1,450,740 of record NW_012103365.1, read on the forward strand.
ATCACCCTATAATACTACATGATCCTTAAAAATGCCAAAGAGAAGGAGAAAACATCAAAGCACTGGTTCTCAATCCTGGCTGCATATTAGAATTACCTGGGGAAAGTTAAAAATAAAAACCACATCCTGGCAGCAGCCCACTGCTAATTTTTTCTCAAGTGTGACGTATTTTTAATGACTATTTCTAATGTGAAGCCAAGTCTGAGAATGAACACAGCCACACTGGAAAAGCTCTGGAGTTTCACTTCCAAAAGCACCAAAACTTACAGGAGGCTCCTTTGTCATAAGTGCATTATATGACCTCTTACATTATGTTTCATTCATATCTCCAGGACATACCATCTCACATGCATCCCTAGACAGTGAACAGGAATAATGTCTTACTCAATATTACTTCCCCAATACCTGGCAAATACAATGCTTGGTGCAAAGGGTAACAATAACAGTTAATATTTATTGAGCGCTTATACTGTATCAGGCATTACGCTTATTGCTTATAGACGTTGTTTTCTATAAAATTCACCCTTAACGGCTAGGTGCAGTGGCTCATGCCTGTAATCCCAGCTACTCTAGAGGCTGAGGCAGGAGGATCGCTTGAACCCAGGAGGCGGAGGTTGCAGTCAGCTGAGATCGCACCACTGCACTCCAGTCTAGGCGACACTGTGAGGCTCTGTCTCAAAAAAATAATGAAATAAAATAAATTAATTCACTCTTAGGAAATTCCCTATGCTGTATTCTTATTTATAGATGAAAAAACTTAGCCTCAGAGAAACAAAGTAACTGTTCCAAGTTATCACTCTTCTTTTTTTCTATTTTGAGACAGTCTCGCTTTGTCCCCAAGGCTGGATCGCAGTGGCGGGATCTCGGCTCACTGCAACCTCTGCCTCCCGAGTTCAAGTGATTCTCCTGCATCAGCCACCCAAGTAGCTGGGATTACAGGCGCATATCACCATGCCCAGCTAATTTTTGTATTTTTTGTAGAGAAGCGGTTTCACCATGTTGGCCAGGCTGGTCTCAAACTCCTGACCTCAAGTGATCCACCTGCCTTGGCCTCCCAAAGTGCTGTGATTATAGGCATGAGCCACCGTGCCCGGCCAGTTACCACTATTCTTCAACCTCATCTGATTAAAATAAAATATTTTTGCCTATAACCCTTTTTCAACAAAGTCCCTTAAAATGCTTTGTCCCCATATAGGATTCAGCATCACACAGGGCTCAGGTTCTTCATTCTAAATGTCAATTTTCAATTAGACATAAAGCATGACTGAACTACAGCTGCACCAACCCTGAGGCTTCGGGGAATTTATTTGCTTTTAAATAAATCCTTGTTAAGCAGTTTTTGTTTTGTTGCAATTTGTATTTCCTCCTATGACTGAAATATGGCCCAGAAACAAAAATGCAGTTTATCTAATTGGGATGTTATTATTTGAGGAGTAAGGAGGAATGCAGATGATGTAGAAAGATCAAGTTGCAGCATGTGAAGAACTATGTCCTGCCCAAGTGTCCCAGGATGCTAGAGAAAGCAAACACACCAGCGACAAAGATCTGGCTTTGGGGAACTCCATCTGTCTCTCATCAGTAACGTAAAGGGGGTGTTCTTCACCTTACAATGCTCAAGCTGCTCTTCTGGTGGAGATTAATTCCACCAACAGTCCATCCTTCCCCGTACAACTTAAGTGGCCAAACATTGCTGACTCCAAGTTTAGAGTCAGCTTAGGTCACCAAAATGTATTTAACTACCCAATTAACTAACTCAAGTAACTCAAGATACTTTTGAAAGCATCTTCTTTCTGGACTCTTTTTGTCATTTTCCAACACAATCTACAATTCTTTTCAACCATAGTAAAACAAACCCTTTTTTTAAGGAGGAAGGGGGGAAATTTTGACTTACAATCAACACAAAAAAGCAAACATGCAGTCCCAATGCAACTTGGTCATCATACAGAAAGAATGGTAATCTGAAAGAGTTAAAAGTTAAAACAGGGCCGGGCACGGTGGCTCACACCTGTAATCTCAGCACTTTGGGAGGCCAAGGCGGGCGGATCACGATGTCAGGAGATCGAGACCACAGGGAAACCCCATCTCTACTAAAAATACAAAAAATTAGCCAGGCACAGTGGCGGGCGCCTGTAGTCCCAGCTACTCAGGAGGCTGAAGCAGGAGAATGGCGTGAACCGGGAGGTGGAGTTTGCAGTGAGCTGAGATCGCACCAGTGCACTCCAGCCTGGGCAACAGAGCGAGACTCCGTCTCAAAAAAAAAAAAAAGTTAAAACTGAAAAGTCATCTAAATATCTAATAATTATTATATGTTCCTATCATGAAACATTATAAATGGTTAAGGGTTTAAAAAGCACCAAGTTGTACACTTTAAATACACACAATTCTTATATGCCAATGATATCTCAGGCTATTTAAAAACAAGAGAGACCTATGGAGCTTTAAACAAAAGTTTTCCACTTATAGTAACTCTAAACCCAAAGCCCAGACCAACCTCTGGATCTTAACCACTGGGGAAAGAGACAAGAGCCAGCATCAAAGAAAAATGAGAGAAAGAGGGAAAAAGAATGTATCCCTACGGCTATATCCAGGGGCCTTTTCAGGCCATCCTGGCTTGCCAGGTGGTGGGAGATGAATGCTTAACCCTATGAAGAGAAAAAAGGAATGGCAGTGGCAGCTTTTTGAGCAAGTAAAAGAAAGTACAGGAAGAACATACAGACTTACGAACTCAGCACAATGGCCCTGCACACAGCACAAGAGCCAATCAACGTTCTTTGCTGAGTGGCGCTCCTCTCCGAAGTGGAAGTAAAGCGACCTATACATCCCAGGAGGCAGAATAAGGTGGGAAAGGCAAGGAGTAGAGGAAAAATGAGATAAGGCCTTGAACTACCCCTAAGCCAAACATGAATATATTTCTTCTATAAACACAGACAGATTATATATACACACACAAGAGGCAAAATCCTCTTGATTTTGAATATATTGACATTTGATTATGACAGACCTAAAATGTTTTTGACTGAACAGCCGATTTTATAAGGGGATCCAAAATATTCTGGAAATAACCTTGCGTTGACTCATTGTTCTGCTATTGCATCTTTATAACTGCAACATCACTTAGTAGTAACTAAGGGAGATTATTCATAAGCAGATCCAGCAAGTTTCACTATAAATTATGCATTCACATCACCATAAACTCAGAGTACTCCCAGTAAATTTTAACTGCCTGAGATACTTGCAAGTCATAGACCTGCTGTGGTACTCTACACAGCCAACCCTATGGATACTTGACAGGCAAACCAGGCTGACTCTTAGGCCTCCAATCAATCACAGCCTCCACCCATTCTTTCAATCCTGGCCACAAGAATTAGATCTCCTAAAAACCAACAAAGACACCTCCAGCTCATCCTGGCTCCAGTCTTCTCCTAGCAAAGTAAAATTTAGAACCTTCCCAGCCTAGGCCTGGCCTGGCCCAATCTTGACCAATTCTAGTCAGTCCAGGCCTTGGTCATCTGCCTGTCTTATGTGGATGCTAAATGGATGTGTGTGTGTGAACATACGGACAGTAAAAAAAAAGACAACGGTGTGAAATCAAAATAGGGCAATTCCCTAGTATCAAAATGTTACTATCATATAGTAACTTCAAAGAATAGATCAAGCTGTTCTCCCTCACTACTAACCAAAGAAATGCAAATTAAAACAATGAAATGCTATTTTCTACTTAGCAACTTAAAAATTTCTTTTCTAATTGCAACAGTGGGGTACCACACATTCTTAATAATGCTAGTGGTAAAATCCTTCTGTAAATAAGGTAATAATATGATTTAAGAGCCTCTGAAATACATAACTACTGAAAGGAATTTCCTCATTTTATATAGCCTCAAGAAATAATCAAAAGTGAAAGGTTTATAGCAGATCCAAAAACTCAAAAGTTTTTATGATGAAAATTACTGATAAGACCACACGAAATAAAGATCACATGATGAAAATCTGATATATGGTTTGATATCAATTATGTTATACACACACAGGGGAGGGGAAGACAAGTAAGTCAATTTTATTATTTCAACTTGCATATATTTTCCATGTTTTCTACAATAATTTAGGCACTACTCTTACAGAAATAGATGTTATCTCATATCAAATTTTAGCAAAAGAACCCAGACACAAAAGAATATATACTTACTGCAAACCAAAACCACAATGAGATACCACTTCACGCCTACTCAAATGGCTATAACGAAAAAGACAGACGTTAACAAGTGTTGATGAGGATATGGAAAAACTGGAACCCTCACACAGTGCTCGTGGGAATAAAATGGTGTAGCAACATTGGAAAAGAGCCTGACAGCTCCTCAAACAATTAAACACAGTTACCATATAACCCAGCAATTACATCTCTAAAATATACCCAAGAGGAACAAAAACATATGTCCACATAAAAATCTGTATGTGAATGTTCACAGCAGCATTATTTATAATAGCCAAAGTAGAAACAACTCAAATGTCCATCAGCAGATGAATGGATAAACAAACTGTGAAATATTCATATAACATTTTGCAGCTATAAAAAGGAATGTAGTATGATATACTACAACATGATTAATCTTGAAAATATGCTAAGTGAAAGAGGCCAGATGCAAAAGGCCACATATATGATTCCTTTCATCTGAAATGTCCAGACTAGATAGAGACACAATGTAGCTTAGTGTTCATGCAGGGCTGGAACGTTACAGGGAAATAGGGAGTGACTGCTAATGAGTATGGGGTTTCTTTGGGGGATAATTAAAAATACTCTAAAATGGATTGTGATGATGTTTGCACAACTCCAAGAATATAACCTAACTGTACACTAAATGGGTGAATTAAATGGTAGGTGAATTGTATCTCAATAAAGCTGTTTTCAGAAAAACATACACTTATTTCACTCATAAAAAAGTCCAGCAACAGACAAAACTAATCAATGGTGTTAGAAGACAGTCTAACTGTCTGTTTAATCAATGGTGTTAGAAGACGTTCTAATCGATGGTGTCTGGAGTGTTAGAGATGTCCTATTTCTTGATCTGGGTGACAAATTATCACTTTAAGATAATACATCAAGTTGTACACTAACAACATATATATTTTTCTGTATGTACGCTATACTTCATTTAAAAAGTTGACATCAGGCTAGGCACGGCAGCTCACGCCTGTAATCCTAGCACTCTGGGAGGCCGAGGTGGGTGGATCACCTGAGGTCAGGAGTTTGAGACCAGCCTGGCCAACATGGTGAAACCCTGTCTCTACTAAAAATACAAAAATCAGCCAGGTGTGGTGGCACATGCCTGTAATTCCAGCTACTTATGAGGCTGAAGTAGGAGAACCACTTGAACTGTAGCAGGACAAGCCGCAGACAAAACTCCTCAGACATTGAGTTAAAGAAGGAAGGGGTTTACTCGGCCGGGGGCATCAGCAAGACTCCTGTCTCAAGAGCCGAGTTCCCCGAGTGAGCAATTCCTGTCCCTTTTAAGGGTTCACAACCCTAAGGCGGTGAGCGTGAGAGGGTCGTGATCTATTGAGCAAGCAGGGGGTACGTGACTGGGGGCTGCATGCACCGGTAATTAGATCGCAACAAAACAGGATAGGGATGTTCACAGTGCTTTTCTAATACAATGTCTGTAATCTATAGATAACATAACCGATTAGGTCAGGGGTTGATCTTTAACTACCAGGCCCAGGGTGTGGAGCCGGGCTGTCTGCTTGTGGATTTCATTTCTGCCTTTTAGTTTATACTTTTTCTCTCTTTGGAGGTAGAAATTGGGCATAAGACAATATGAGGGAGGGTCTCCTCCCTTATTCCCCACCTTTGAGACTCTCACTCAAAAGTGGGAGTTCTCACTTTCATTTTTACTACCCATGTCTTCTTGCAAGACAGACTGACAGTGATTCATACAGTACACTTGTGCTGAAGCATTCTGGTGAACTAAGGTAGTGATGAAGTTTTTTATCATTTGAAGAAATACAGGTAGCAAACAAGGGAGCAGTAAGTAGGTTCCTATTACTATTATAACTCTAATAATAGTTTTAAATCCTCCTAGCACTGGGAACCATTTTCTAAACATGGCCCCAGGATCAAATCCATGTCACACTTGCACGGGCACATGTGCCAGTTTTATCATATCTCTAACTGTCTTCAACTACTTGCCCTTGATACTCTATGTGTAGGCAGCAATTAGTAAAGTTAAATTTCCTACAGCCCTCTCCTTCAGTTGATAGGAAGTAGTCAAGAGCTAATCTATTTTGATAGATAGCATTTCTCATCTGAGTTTCTTGCCAGGCCAGAATAGTCAAGGTTCTGCCAGTTTTATTAGTGATTACGTTTAAGACAGCTTGTAACCGTATGATTCGGTTGATCATGTAAATGGCAGTCTGGTATGCCCACAAGTCGTCTTGTGCCTAAGTAGCAGGCCTATAATACTGTACGATTCTCTCAGGGGGCCATTTATCATTTTTTTAATTTCCTATAGCTATGCTTCTCTTTTCGTGGGAAGCATAGACAGGGAAGCCCAGGAGTTCGCCTATTTTTATGGGCAGTAGGAAGAAAGATGGTTTAATAGTGCCAATAACACAACTACTTGTCTGCTGGTCAGGCAGCTTAGCGTAGGCTCTATGTCCAGATATCCAATACAGCCCAGTGGGGGGCCATCCAGACCCGGTGGGACTCTGGGTGGGCCTGAAATGTCTGCAACTTTGGAAATTTACTGAATGGATTTTTCTCTGTGTGGTTTGAACTCCACTATGTAGTCTTCCTACAGGAAGGGTGAAGTCCTTCTCCACTCTTGCTATACAGTATTGTCTAATGATTGAGGCTTTTAGGACCTAGAAGTGATCAGGGTGATTCTTTTGGGCTGGGAATTCATCAGGAACTGGGTCTGTAGGTACTAATTATCGGGCTTCCTATGGCCATTGATCTCCTATTACAGTTCCTCCACATATATAACATGAAGTGACATTGAGAGACTGGGCTACATGCTCAGCTAATTGCAAAAACAAATATCTTGTTTTACCTGGAATTTCTGGTACTGGCACATTTAGTTTATCACAGAAGGTTTGAAATACTGGCTCAGGACAGCGTTTATAAACTTTTTCTCAAACCATGATATTTACTTCAAGATCCAGTCCAGCTCCATCAATTTTTAGGGTTACACGTTCCCCTTTTTTCCAGCGAGGTTCAAGGGGATTGGTTATTACTAGCTCTAAGAGGTTACATTGTACCTTAGTACAGGAAGGGCCATTTTTTCCTTTCTGAAGGTGGACTGGATCCTTTTCATTTTTTTTTTTTTTTTTAATCCAAGTGGCCTAAATGACACAAGACCGGTATTTACATTTATTTCCACACAGTCCTAATTTATGACAGATGTACTTATTTTCTGCCATATAGCCTCTTTTCTAATTAAGAGAACTACACCTTATTCCTAACTTAATACTATTCATTTGATTACTATTAATTTGATGCACAGGCATCAAATTTTAAGGTGACTTGTTTGGGCACCCCTTTTTTTCTGTTTTGGCTAACACTTTACTCGTATCATTTATGAAACCCTACCAGTCTTCAGTTCTTAATCTTATTTTAAAAACTGTGGTCATGGGAGGCTCAGATGGGTCATAACACACATCAGGTTGGTCATTTCCTGGGCTACATACCTTGTACAGAATAACATTATACAAACAAGTTCTTTTTAGAGTTCCAGTACACTTAAAATAACTATAAAATAATAGGACCATAGCAACCTTTTGTCCTACCTCACTGACTTGATGTATACACTGCGAACAGCCCTCAGTTGAGGAAGGTCAGTTGAAGTCCTTACTGTACAAGTCCAAATTTTAAGGAAAATGAGTCCCACGATGAATTTCCTTATGCTTCTGCCATGCGTGGACCAGTCAGTCAGCTTCCGGGTGTGACTGGAGCAGGGCTTGTCGTCTTCTTTAGAGTCACTTTGCAGGGGTTGGTGAAGCTGCTCCCATCCATGTACTGCTGTCTACTGATGTTTAAGGATGGTCTCAGAGGTTGGGCCTGCTAGAATAAACTGAGTCCAACAGCTCTACACAGTATGTTCAACTGGGCTCTCTGATACCAGGAGCAAGGTGGTGGGTTTTAGGGTGTTGCAAACTTCAACAGTTATGTGGGGATTTTCACATAGCAAGCTTTGGTACTTGATTAATCTAGCATTTGTTAACCAATGCTGACTTTGGTATTTATTAAAGTTACCATAGCACGGGTGGCCTTTATATTCAGGTTTTGCCTAAGGGTTTGTTTATCTGCTTTTTGTGCTACCAGTGCCGTTGCTGCTAGGGCCCTTAGACCTGGGGGCCAGCCTTTGGAAATCCTGTCTAGTTGTTTTGAGAGATAGGCCACTGGCCTTGGCCAGGTCCCCACAGTCTGGGTTAAAACTCCAACTGCCAATTTTTCTCTTTCTGACACATAGAGTGGAAGGAGTTTTGTCAGGTCAGGTAGCCTCAGCGCTGGGGACTGACATGAGTTTTTCTTTTAACTCATGAAAAGCTCATTGCTGTTGGTTGTAACAGATGTAGTTTATCTAATCTATATTTTTATTAACTGTCACCCCCAAAATATTGACTTAAAGCCTGCAGCTATTTGATTTCAAGCTTTAAATTGATCTAGTATTCCTTGTGGGACTCCAATTATGTCTCAATAGACATGAGTCAAAGGACCCATAAGGGGCTTCTCTCGCTTTATGATGTCTTATTTTTTTTCCTTCTTGTTGATGAAATGCCAAGGTGAAAGGCATAGCCAACTGGACTAAAGTACAAGTGCCACTCCAGTTATTCAGCAGAGTGCCCAGTAAAGGTCCACCACAATACCACCACACATCCGCTCAGAGATGAACAAGGGCTGACTCATTGATAAGCTCTTGAAAATTCTTAAGCTCATCGCATCCCTTCAGGTCTCCAAGGAATGCTAAGTTTCCTCCCTGTCGTGAGAGACACGAAGTGAACTTAGTGTTGGGAGACGGAAGCTGGATGGCCCTCGGGGGCTGAACCGCAGGGTGCCGGACTTCCGGATATAGCAGAGAGAGCTTGGCATGACTTATTACTCCAGGCTGCAGAATCCTGTGAAAGAGCTACCATGCAGCCTACGCCTGGTCGACTGGAGGACCACCTTAGTGGAAGGGGGACAATCAGGGCCTCTGGCCTGCCATGTACACAAGCATAACAATTGCTTTTGTTTAACGTGCAGATGGAATATTTGATCCATTTTAACCAGGCATTTGCATCTTGGTATCCTGTCTTAATTGCTAAAGTTTAAGTCTTTAACTTCTATGGTCCTCTAGTAAAATGAATGTATGGTTTTAGGAAATTACAAAAACCAGTTGGGGCAGTCCATCCTTGCTCTTTAGTGGTCCACAGAACGTTGGATCAACCATGGCATGAAAGCTCTACGTCGGGGGGCAAGACTCCTCATTGGCACTGGGGTCTTTATCGAAATCTCCCCAGATTAAATGGTCCTAGTTTACTAATGCCCAGTCTGAGGAGAGTCAGGAGGAACAGAAGTACTTTTCTGAAGTAGAAAGCTGTCTTTGACTTGGCAAGTTCTCACAGGGTATAAAAAGGCAAGCATTAAATGCAATAGTTTGAGGCGAAATTGACTTGGTTATGTTAATAACTAGTGGTCAGCAATAAAGCATGGAACGAAGAACGGGTAATAGAATAGATGAAAAGAGTTAGATTTTTCTTAGCTTTAGTTTGGTAGGATTTTCCTCTGGGACTATGGCCCATAGCTCTGGAGCGGGTGGAGCTTTCTTGACTCGGGTGTGATGAGTCCATCCTTTTTTGCTGTACGAACAGCAGTCTTGGTGGTTAGCAGCACAAGGTAGGGTCCTTCCCAGGCTGGCTCGAGTTTTTCTTCTTTCCACCTTCTGATGAGAATGTCATCTTCAGGCTGGTGCTAGTTTACCGCAAATTCTAGGGGTGGCACATGTGCTAAAAGACTTTTAGTTTTGAGGGAAAGGAAAGTGGAAGATGAACTAAGTATATAATTTCTAAGAAACTGACCTTTTGTTTTAAATGTGGGGACCTTGGCAGCGGACTTCATAGTCCTAAGTGCCTTTTTACTGAGAAATTTCCTTTAGCATCTACTTTAGACCAAAGAAAGCTAAACACCATTTTATATTTAATAATGCTTTTTGTACGATTTTTACACCAGATAAGCTAAATTTCATCTTTATGTTAGTGTGTTATTAATGTTAAACCTAATTTTAATAAAATCTTGTAGACATATTTATCTAATTTTTATGACTATAAGGTAAGATTTTATGGACTCCTTTTAACCTTTTATAATTTTTGCTACAGAGCAGGTTGGTGCTTTAAGAAAAACCCGTTATGCTTTTACTTTAACATCCAGTTCATAGAAAAACTGAATGATACTTCTTTAACTTTAGCTAATATGTTTACACACAGAATTTTCTTTAACAATTAACGTTTTAAAACTTGCTTAAACCTTCAAAACAATAATTTTTTTTAATTTTTTAATGCAGGTAAAATGTACATTCTTATACCTCCTTATAATCCTTTTACTAAAGGTATATTTTACTTTTCTTATACACCTTGCACATAACCTGGTTTTTTTTTTCCAATAATTTTACATTCAGGAGGCCTCGTTACTTTTAAATTATACAACATTTTTTGCATAAATGCTTTTTTTAACACACTTTTTTTATAACCTTTTTTTTCTTTCACTACTTTTACAGGGAATTTTTCGACATGCCTTAACTTTCTGACTTATTACAAACATTTCTTTAACCAACCAGTCAATTCATTTCAGGACAGGAATTTACCGTATAACACTCTTTTTATATAAATTTCACCCCCTTTTTTACCCTTTTTTTTTCCGAAGATGATAACCATTCTTTTCCAAAGCA
>NW_012103365.1:1461705-1465316 GCF_000951045.1 Mandrillus leucophaeus
GGAAGCTGGATGGCCCTCGGGGGCTGAACCGCAGGGTGCCGGACTTCCGGATATAGCAGAGAGAGCTTGGCATGACTTATTACTCCAGGCTGCAGAATCCTGTGAAAGAGCTACCATGCAGCCTACGCCTGGTCGACTGGAGGACCACCTTAGTGGAAGGGGGACAATCAGGGCCTCTGGCCTGCCATGTACACAAGCATAACAATTGCTTTTGTTTAACGTGCAGATGGAATATTTGATCCATTTTAACCAGGCATTTGCATCTTGGTATCCTGTCTTAATTGCTAAAGTTTAAGTCTTTAACTTCTATGGTCCTCTAGTAAAATGAATGTATGGTTTTAGGAAATTACAAAAACCAGTTGGGGCAGTCCATCCTTGCTCTTTAGTGGTCCACAGAACGTTGGATCAACCATGGCATGAAAGCTCTACGTCGGGGGGCAAGACTCCTCATTGGCACTGGGGTCTTTATCGAAATCTCCCCAGATTAAATGGTCCTAGTTTACTAATGCCCAGTCTGAGGAGAGTCAGGAGGAACAGAAGTACTTTTCTGAAGTAGAAAGCTGTCTTTGACTTGGCAAGTTCTCACAGGGTATAAAAAGGCAAGCATTAAATGCAATAGTTTGAGGCGAAATTGACTTGGTTATGTTAATAACTAGTGGTCAGCAATAAAGCATGGAACGAAGAACGGGTAATAGAATAGATGAAAAGAGTTAGATTTTTCTTAGCTTTAGTTTGGTAGGATTTTCCTCTGGGACTATGGCCCATAGCTCTGGAGCGGGTGGAGCTTTCTTGACTCGGGTGTGATGAGTCCATCCTTTTTTGCTGTACGAACAGCAGTCTTGGTGGTTAGCAGCACAAGGTAGGGTCCTTCCCAGGCTGGCTCGAGTTTTTCTTCTTTCCACCTTCTGATGAGAATGTCATCTTCAGGCTGGTGCTAGTTTACCGCAAATTCTAGGGGTGGCACATGTGCTAAAAGACTTTTAGTTTTGAGGGAAAGGAAAGTGGAAGATGAACTAAGTATATAATTTCTAAGAAACTGACCTTTTGTTTTAAATGTGGGGACCTTGGCAGCGGACTTCATAGTCCTAAGTGCCTTTTTACTGAGAAATTTCCTTTAGCATCTACTTTAGACCAAAGAAAGCTAAACACCATTTTATATTTAATAATGCTTTTTGTACGATTTTTACACCAGATAAGCTAAATTTCATCTTTATGTTAGTGTGTTATTAATGTTAAACCTAATTTTAATAAAATCTTGTAGACATATTTATCTAATTTTTATGACTATAAGGTAAGATTTTATGGACTCCTTTTAACCTTTTATAATTTTTGCTACAGAGCAGGTTGGTGCTTTAAGAAAAACCCGTTATGCTTTTACTTTAACATCCAGTTCATAGAAAAACTGAATGATACTTCTTTAACTTTAGCTAATATGTTTACACACAGAATTTTCTTTAACAATTAACGTTTTAAAACTTGCTTAAACCTTCAAAACAATAATTTTTTTTAATTTTTTAATGCAGGTAAAATGTACATTCTTATACCTCCTTATAATCCTTTTACTAAAGGTATATTTTACTTTTCTTATACACCTTGCACATAACCTGGTTTTTTTTTTCCAATAATTTTACATTCAGGAGGCCTCGTTACTTTTAAATTATACAACATTTTTTGCATAAATGCTTTTTTTAACACACTTTTTTTATAACCTTTTTTTCTTTCACTACTTTTACAGGGAATTTTTCGACATGCCTTAACTTTCTGACTTATTACAAACATTTCTTTAACCAACCAGTCAATTCATTTCAGGACAGGAATTTACCGTATAACACTCTTTTTATATAAATTTCACCCCCTTTTTTACCCTTTTTTTTTCCGAAGATGATAACCATTCTTTTCCAAAGCAAACCCTTTTTTATGTCTGTGGACTAGACTGTCTAAGGCCACAAGAATAGAAGTTATTACAATACGTGTTACACTGTTAACTTTTAGCCAACTTTACTTTTGTTGAAAATCTTGTAAGTTTGGGATTTTAACTATCCTTTGCTATTAATAAGACCTTGTTTTGTCCAAATTAGAATTCGTATAGATGGCTTTTTTTTTTCAATTACCCGGGAGGAACCATCAATCATCCTGTCTTGAAGGGAGTTCCTCCTAGGTCTGGTCAGATCTTCGTATGGTAATTAAGATTTAGATCCCATTAGGAAACCTGCTGGGTTAAGGGAATTTTCAGTGGTTAATGTTAAATCAACTTTTTCTTTCTCTCTTTGACTTTGTTTCCCTCTCTTTGACTTTCCTTTTGTCTCTGTCTCTGTCTCTTTCTCTGCCTCTCTCTTTCTCTCTCTCTCTCTCTCCTTGACTCCTTCTTCGTCTGTCTCTTCCTCTCTCTTTTTACCTCTTTTCCTCTCTGTCTCTTTTCTTTCTCTCTCTCTGCTGGTCTTTCCTTGCTTCTGCCAGCCGCTTATGGTGCTGTTCTCTCAAACACTGTGTGTTGGAGGCGGGGTGTCTAAAACCAGCTGTAACCAAGTGTCTATGTATGGGAGCTGGTGTGGGTGCCCTGGCTTATAGGTTACCTTGTGCCATACCTTTGAAACAGGGGGCCTGTCCAGGCTTCCTTCTAATGGCCAACCTACCTCTGATGCTGGCCAGTCTATCTTACACAGAGTTTTAAGTTTTCCTGGTGTCACAGTACTCCACGGTCTCCCTTAAATCTTTTTCTTGAAAATTTTCAACATAGTTCCTAGTGGGGTGGGCTTACTTTGTGTCTCACCCATGTTTCCTCCAGACAAAACACCACGCTCACACCACATGCATACCACAAAACAAAGAACTAGTAAAAAGGGTATACACACACTTTTGTAGTTTACACCAAACCAAAATCAAAACCAAAATCAGAGTATCCAGAAATCCAAGCCAGGTCAAAATCAAAACCAAAGTATCAAACAATCCAAGTCAAGTCAAAAACAAAAACCAAAGTGCCAGTACAGGCACACCAAGGGTGATCAGGCCACACTTCCACTCAAATGGAGTAGGCAAGTTCCCAAGACCAGTCCTGTCAAGCAATTTAAATCAAGTCAAAACCAAACCCAAAACCAAAGTGCTGATAAAGGCACGCCGTGGGTGATGACGCCACACTTCCACTCAAATTGAGTGGGCAAGTTCTCAAGACTAGTCTTACCAAGTTTCAGATGTCCAGACTCCAAGTACCAGTTCCTTCCCAGTGTTCATCCACTGCATTGATCCTCCACAGCGGCCTGCCACACACTGCTCTGGCGAGGCATCCCACCAGGACAAATGCCTACTCAGGAGCGCTCTCAGGATCCCCGTCACTCAGGCTGGTCAGAGTCCCCCGCAGGGATGTTCCACTGGCAGGCTTAAGCCGCCTAAGGAGCTGCCTCAACAATCCGCCAATCACCTCACTTTCCGGTTAGGGAACCAAGAAATGTAACAGGATGTGCCGCAGACAAAACTCCTCAGACGCTGACTTAAAGAAGGAAGGGGTTTATTCGGCCGGGAGCATCGGCAAGACTCCTGTCTCAAGAGCCGAGTTCCCCGAGCGAGCAATTCCTGTCCCTTTTAAGGGCTCACAACTCTACGAAGGTAAGCATGAG
>NW_012103365.1:1467756-1468281 GCF_000951045.1 Mandrillus leucophaeus
ACAAGTTACTTGGGAGGCTGAGGCAGAAGAATTGCTTGAACCCAGGAGGTGGAGGTTGCAATGAGCCAAGATCATGCCACTGCACTCCAGCCTGGGTGACAGAGCAAGACTCTGTCTCACACACACACACCAAAAAAAAAAAACCTACAGCATCTACGCATCAAAGGTAAGCTATAAAACAATCAGACTTGCAAAGCTAGACCCACAGAAAGTGTGGAGGTGGAGCATACTTCTCTTCAGCACTTAACTACGTTGATATTTTGCAATCTCCTCTCTACACCTCCGTCCTACCAGCATCCCTTTCCTATGTCCCAGAACTGCTGTCACAGGCTGGGTTGGTTGGTGTGCTGGTTGGTTGTTCTTGCTAAATGTTTTCACCACTCAAGTGTAAAGGAGCCAATGGTTGTTAAACACCATGATCTGTGAGGCTGGTATTACTATGTGGCAATGAAAAGGAAAATATGGAAACTGAGGCTCAGTGACCTGTCCAAGATCTCAGCTGCACCAGGAGTCTCACTACATTCA
>NW_012103365.1:1468331-1487285 GCF_000951045.1 Mandrillus leucophaeus
AGATCATGCCACTGCACTCCAGCCTGGACAACAGAACAAGACTCCATCTCAAAAAAAAAAAAAAAAATGTTGATATTAAAAAGGAAAAACACTAAAGTTTCTTAATTTAGTCAGACTCTCAGGCCCTAACTCAGTTTAGTTAGTCTTATTTAGAGTCGATTCTATTTATCTAGTTACTTAACTAAAAAGCAGATTAGAAACTGCAAAAGAGTAGGGCATGGTATCTCATGCCTATAATCCCAACACTTTGGGAGGCCAAGGCAGAAAGATCGCTTGTGGCCAAGAGTTTGAGACCAGCCCAGGTAACAAAGAGAGACTTGGTTTCTACCAAAATTTTAAAAATTAGCCAGGCATGGTGGTGCACACCTGTGGTCCCAGCTACTGGGGAGCTGAGGTGAGAAGATCACTTGAGCCTGGGAGATCAAGGCTACAGTGAGCCATGATCACACCACTGCACTCCAGGCTGGGAGACAGAGTGAGATTCTGTCTCAAAAAAAAGAAGAAAAGTACAGGAGGAAGTAGGAGGTACAGGATCCCAGAAATAGGATAAAGCAAGAGAAAACTAGCATGAAGGAAGACAGTAGGGAGCAATGAAAGGAAATATCATAACAGAAATAAGAATTCGAACAATATAGCAATCCAGAATCACTCAATAGGGCCTATGTAGTCCCACTAGCCCCAAAAGAAACCTCCATATTACCTAAAAGGAGATCAATCAATGATGTTCACAACAACCCTAAATTGCCAAGGAACAACTGAGTATGTCTGGGATTCTCACCCTGGCAATGAGTCCAGGATAATATGATGAAGCCATCTAATCAAAAGAAAAGGTTAAAATTGTAAGGATCTGATGTTCAAATAAGTAATTGTAAGGATCTGATGTTCAAATAAGTAATTACTTCAGAAGTCACTTACGTAAAAGACTCATTCCCCAAAATGCCAGGCACATGGGTTATCATTGTGTTATTCAACGATGATACAATGGCACAGAATGTATCATACTGAGAAGTGAGTGCCCTCTCGGGGACAGACTCCTCAGTGAGTCATCTGGCACTAGGACACTGGAGATATAAATAAATACCACCTCTTCAAAAACAGTCTGAAATTCAAGGGGTCATAACCTAGAGCATCATGGCCGGGCACAGTGGCTCACGCCTTTAATCCCAGCACGAGGCTGAGGCAGGTGGATCACCTGAGGTCAGGAGTTCAAGACCAGCCTAGTCAACATGGTGAAACTCTGTCTCTGCTAAAAATACAAGTTACTTGGGAGGCTGAGGCAGAAGAATTGCTTGAACCCAGGAGGTGGAGGTTGCAATGAGCCAAGATCATGCCACTGCACTCCAGCCTGGGTGACAGAGCAAGACTCTGTCTCACACACACACACCAAAAAAAAAAAACCTACAGCATCTACGCATCAAAGGTAAGCTATAAAACAATCAGACTTGCAAAGCTAGACCCACAGAAAGTGTGGAGGTGGAGCATACTTCTCTTCAGCACTTAACTACGTTGATATTTTGCAATCTCCTCTCTACACCTCCGTCCTACCAGCATCCCTTTCCTATGTCCCAGAACTGCTGTCACAGGCTGGGTTGGTTGGTGTGCTGGTTGGTTGTTCTTGCTAAATGTTTTCACCACTCAAGTGTAAAGGAGCCAATGGTTGTTAAACACCATGATCTGTGAGGCTGGTATTACTATGTGGCAATGAAAAGGAAAATATGGAAACTGAGGCTCAGTGACCTGTCCAAGATCTCAGCTGCACCAGGAGTCTCACTACATTCAAAACTCATAGGCTCATAGATTTTCAACAGGAAAGGAGTAGCCTCTGACCCTCGCTGCCCTCCTCCTCCCCCAGCTCTACCCTCTGAAGCTTGAGAGAATCCAGGAAGGGGTGGGGACAGCTACAACAGCTTAACCAGCTGCCTGACATCACAATAGAGCCTGAAGGGTAACTAACCCCTTCCTCCAGCTGGATATAAAATAAAAAGCAGCCAAATACTCCTTTCTTTGAAGCTACTCTCCTTTCTTCCTGTCACTATTAAAATTGTGAAATCATTAACTAGTAGGTATTTTCCATGAGCTGTTGCTTTTAAAGGAGTCTGTCCTTTTCCTTAGCTACCCTAGTTTATTATAACTTCCATGACACAAAGACTCTAAAATGAGGAAGATTTACCAAGTTGTCACTGTACTGTTAAAAAGGAACTCTTATTTTAGAAGATTAAAGAACTTTCCAACTTAATGTATCTGTGCAACTACTGGGAGCAACTCTGGTCAAGGAATAAGTTCTTACTATTATTCTCTTCCAGCTACAGAGAGCCATAACCTTCAAATAAAGAAAGCGTTGAATTTCCTTCTCTAGAGTTTGGAAACAGCCTTTCTCTGCTCCCATTCATTGCTCAAAGTAAAGTAAATAGAGAAGTTCATTCCCTGCTCACTCATTTGCTCATGAATATGCACACGAGGGACACGACTAGTTACTATCGGGGTTAAAGGGAATCATAGCCACCACACACAGTGCCTCATGCCTATAATCTCAGCACTTGGGGAGGCTGAGACAAGAGGATAAGTTGAGGCCAGGAATTCAAGACCAGCCTAGGCCATATACCAAGAATCTGTCTCCACAAGAAAAAAAAAAAGTTTTAATTAGCTGAGAGTGGTGGCAGGCACCTGTCGTCCCAGCTACTCCAGAGGCTGAGGTGGGAGGACTGCTTGAGCCCAAGTTTGAGGCTGCAGTAAGCTATGACTGCACCCCTAAACTGTAACCTGGGTGCAAAGTGACACTGTCTCCTAAAAAAAAAAAAAAAGGCTGGGCGTGGTAGCTCACGCCTATAATCCTAGCACTTTGGGAAGCTGAGGTGGGTGGATCACGAGGTCAGGAGATGGAGACCATCCTGGCTAACACAGTGAAACCTCGTCTCTACTTAAAAAAAAAAAAAAATTAGCTGGACATGGTGGTGGGCACCTGTAGTCCCAGCTACTTGGGTGGCTGAGGCAGGAGAATGGTGTGAACCCGGGAAGTGGTACTTGCAGTGAACCAAGATCACGCCATGCATTCCAGCCTGGGCAGTAGAGCAAGACTTCATCTTAAATAAATAAATAAATAAGGGACTCAGAGAAGTAAAGGTCTACACAGAAATACCTCTGTCTCCAACTATAAAACAGAAATTGTAACACATGCATCTTACATTATAAGCAGCAAATAAAATAATCCACGGTGCAGGGCATGTGATAAGCACTCGTACATCAGCGATATGAAAAAACCAAGAGGATAAAATTATCCATAGTGTGCTACAACTTATCTAAGAGAGAACATGAATACACACCCATATATGAATACACACATATATTAATATATACCTACACATACTGCCTTGTATTTAAATACTGAAAGAATAAATCATAAAATTTAGGCAGAAAGGCAACAGAGTGGAAGGATCAGAGACAGAGCTAGATTTCCAAATAGATGTTGTTTTGCAGATTTGACTTGAGGCCATATATTGCATTTTTTAACATAATTATGATGCAACAAAACCAAATTTCAAGAACCAATCTATCAAAATGAAAAGCAAAAAAAGAAACAAATGGGCCAGTGTGGTGGCTCACTCCTGTAATCTCAGCACCTTGGGAGGCCAAGGCAGGAGGACTGCTTGAGCCCAGGAGTTCGAGACCAGCCTGGGCAACATAGTGAAACAGTATCTCTACAAAAAACGAAAAATTAGCTTGGCATGGTGGTGAGCACCTGTGGTCCCAGCTACTCCAGGGACTGAGGATCACCTGAGCATGGGAGGTAGGCTGCAGTGAGCTATGGTCGCATCACTGAACTCCAGCCTGGGCAACACAGCAAAATTCTGTCTCAAAGAAAAAAAAAAAGAAAACCTTATTTTAAAAAAAAAGATTAAAAAAGAAACAACTGAATTTTTTTTTTTTAGATGGAGTCTCACTCTGTCACCCAGGCTGGAGTGTAGTGGCGTGATCTCAGCTCACTGCAACCTCTGCCGCCTGGGTTCATGCGATTCTCCTGCCTCAGCCTCCCAAGTAGCTGGGATTACAGGCACTTATCACTGCGCCCGGTTAGTTTTTGTAGCTTTTTTTTTTTTCCAGTAGAGACGGGGTTTCACCATGTTGGCCAGGTTGGTCTCAAACTCCTGACCTCGTGATCCAGCTGCCTTGGCCTCCCAAAGTGCTGGGATTACAGGCGTGAGCCAATGCACCTGGTCAAAACGACTGATATTAACTACATATCCTGTTGACAACAAAACCACACAGAGAACTATTCCAAGTAACTTTAAAACACAGTAATTTGTACTATACAGTCCTAGTAGAATATATGCTATGGACAAAAAAACTACCAAATAAGTCTTAAGCCATTTTCAAATACTAACCCTGCTGGTGGTAGTATTGGGTTTATTATTCTGAGACTTAGGAGCATACTGTGGGATAAGGCAAACAAGAATTTACGCTGGTGTTACAAATAGGATTTTCAGCATGGGAGGAAGGAGCCACAGATATAATACCAATGAGGGTCAATAAAACCCCGAAACCCTGTATTGGAACAATTAGTGTGAATTCGTGATTTAGCTTTAAAAGAAATCACCCCTTAGAAACCATGTGCATTCCTTATGCCTCAACTGTGGTCTCTCAATATCACTGTACCAAAGAAACCTGATTCCAGTATATGGAAACCACTGATTCCCAATCTGGCACAAGAAATGATGAGCCTGGAACATCTTAACATCCTTGCATTCTCATTTGACATCCCAGGCTACTACTACAGCGTCAAAAGGACTTGACGGTCAACTTGTCCCACTGGCCAAAAATGGGACAACTTTGAGCATCAATAAGTATAACTGACTGAACACATCAAATATGCTTAAACCCATGAGTTCATAAGGTTACAAAAATTCACTAAACACAATTGGAAATCAAGTATTTTGAAAACTGGAAAATAAAGGAGGGGGAAGAAATCAAGCTTTTATCTAGCCTTTCTTCTGCAAAATTTACTTCAGGGAAACCAAATAACTGGACAAGAGTCTCTGCAGAAGTGTTCCAGCTAACAAGTAAAAAAGGAATGTCAGAATTATAATTTCACCATTTTAAACCCTTAACAAACTAATGTACCAGGGAACAATCATCAGTGACTCTTGGCACCACAAGAGATAGAACCAAACAGCGCAGACTTTCTGATGGAAGTTTGTAACACTACGCACAGAAAGTTTTGCCAAAAAGAGGAGGGAAAAAACCTCAAATGTGAGTCTCTAAACCTCTGGCTCTAACCACCATTTTACAGGAAATACATGGACAGAGGAATATCTTATTTGACGCTACTGGAATATACTACAAAACATCAAGACTATGAAGTTTTTGTTGCCAGTCCATGATGACATTATAGAAGTTGAGAATAAGCATTTAGAAGTATTTACAAATTAAACCATAACTTTATGTCTACTGATTTTAACAATTTTTTAATGGGGCTGGTCTTACATACACCTTTTTTATGTCACTTTTCTATTAATTCATTTGTATTGTATTTTACAAACAGTCCACAATAGATTGGAAATTTTAAAAATTAGTCCTAAATCACAAATAATATGAAAAGTTTTGCTCTACCAGACAAACATGCATTCAACAAATAAACTGCCAGAGGAAAAATAAATAAGAGACAGAACGTGAGAGACAACAGATTCATCAATCCATTGAAATTTGGAAACTTATCTGGATTCTTATACAAAGTGTAGGAAATACATATGCACAGTTGTACACATATATGTGTATGTACACGTGTGTGAGAGACAGAGAAACAATATCAGAGAAATATGAACACTGGTGGATATCTGATGATATTAAGGAATATTAGTTTTCCTTAGGCAAATAATGGCATTATGATTTTTCTAAAGCATCCTTATCTTTTAGAGATATATACTTAAATATTTATGGATGAAATGCATTTGGAATTTGCTTCAAAAGTTTGGGGGAAGTACAGGCAAAGGTTATACAGATGAAATAAGATTGTCCACAAATTGGTAGTTGTTGAAGCTGGGTGACAGGGAAATGCAGGTTCATCGTACTGATCTCCCCTCTTAGTTATATAGTTGAAATGTTCACAAAGAAAGGTTTTCTGAACATTTGGCTATTACTACTATTAAACATAACTAAGAGGGAAGTGTATAAGTACTTTAACACAGTTCCATGTAAAATGTGATCTGCTTTCAAATGAGGGAGCCATAACGTTCTATAGGGGTGACAGGAACTTTAATGTAGTAAGAGTAACTTCTAAAACGAGTAAAATGGGGGTATGCTCTGGACCCAGGAAGGAGAAAACAGAAAAAACATGACAGGTGGGAGAGTATAGGGCACAAACAATAGCCAGCAAGGTAGTCAGGGGACTGTGAAATAATAATGCTAACAGATTTCTCTATATCAGGTATTGTATTAGGCACTTTACAGACATTTCTCACCTATTCCTGGTTATCAATCCTATGAAGAATGCATCACTTGCCTCAGGTCTCAGAATCTGAACCAAAGTCTCTGATGCTACAACTCTTTCCCTGTGTTCCTCTGCCTTTCCAGGATAGGGGGAAGATAAGGTTTCATCATGGGGAAGCTTAAATGCCAAGCTAAGAAATTTACATGGTACTTTGTGTATAAAAAAGCAATGGTAATTTTTGAAAAGAAAAATACTGTAATTTCAAGTAAACTTTAATAAGATTCATCTGGCAGCAATCAAAACTATCAATTAGGCCAGGCATGGTGGCTCAATCCCATAATCCCAGCATTTGGGGAGGCCAAGATGGGAATATCACTTGAGGCCGGGAGTTCGAGTCCAGCCTGGTCAACAAAGTGACATCCCATCTCTAATATTTTTTAATGTAATAAATAAAATTTTAACAAAGAAAAACTACCAACCAGAAAGGACAGAATTTAGCAATAGCAGGGGGGCTAGAAGGCTACTGCAATTGTGTGACTGAGACATAATGAGGGCCGGAATTACAGGAGTTGAAATTATGTGCAAAGACAAATGCTTTCTCTCACAGTAATCCCCTCTCTCTGCTGACAGACTCCCCAGGGAGTCTTCCACCACCAACTCTAGACACACTACAGTTTGTCAGCCCAGAAATTACATGATAGCCTAGGTTTCCAGAATGACACATAAACATAAAATCCTAGGTGTGGTCTGACAGGAACAGCACTATCACCCACCACCCCAGATCAAGATACTTCTCCGAAGGCAGCATAAAAACCTTAAACATTTTTGGCAGACACATGAGCATAAGTCACATGCTAGTAACACACCCAGGTCCTTTCACATAGGTGCTATGGGGTAGTTACTTCATTTTTGGATCCAAATGCAAGATGCAGGATTCTATTCCATGTTAGCTGTTAATTTTAATTAAAGATCTTAATGGACCTGCATTTTCTAACTTGGAGTATATGCTATATCCGTCAAGACATTTACAAATTCAGCTGGGCGCTGTGGCTCATGCTTGTAATCCCAGCACTTTAGAAGGCCAAGGTGGGAGGATCACTCAAGGCCAGGAATTCGAGACCAGTCTGGGCAACATACCCCATCTCACAAAAAAATACAAAAATTATTCAGGCATGGTAGTGTGCACCTGCAGTCCTAGCTACTCAGGAGGGTGAGGCAAGAGGATCTCAAGCCCTGCAATTCAAGGCTGCAGTGAGCTATGATCATGCCACTGCACTCCAGCCTGGGCAACAGAGCAAGACTCTCTAAAAATAATAACACTTTAAAGTTGTATTTTATTTTAGTTTTGTAGACACAGGATCCTGTTATGGTGCCCTGGCTGGTCTTGAATTCCTGGGCTCAAGCAATCCACCACCCTCAGCCTCCCAAAGTGCTGGGATTACTATCATAAGCCACTATGCCCAGCCAAATTTTTTTAGAAGACATTTACAAATTCAATTAATATACCTAGGTTAAGTCCTCATCCAACTCACTGGCAAAAATGTTGTTGGACACAGGATCAAACACAGAAACCTGTTGTGTCACTAGAGTACTAAAGGACTGAAATGTGCAAGCAATAAAATGAGTGTAGCAATGAATGGGAGGGCATTTGATGCTGAAGAACTCTAATGAACCATAAAAGGCACATAGAACGTGCCATCATCAGCTTGCTTTTCTCTCTGGGCTTGAGAAAGCCAGAAAGAATGGATGATGAATTCATCCATTGCACATGAATTCACTTTGTAAATGATATGGCCCTACACAAATAAGCGGCATTTTCATTACTGTAATTATTATTGTTTCTTAAATCTCCTGACAATCAGATGGCTCTCTGCCTTGCTCTTCAAGATTAGAAGAATACCAAGAATTAAAGCCAAAACATGTACTGAGCTGGTGATGGGTTTACAAAGAAGGGTTCTTTCCAGTAGAAGCAGATACCAACAAAGGCATTTCCTGACCAGTCCTATGAAATCTTCTAAAGCGTGAACTGTTTGTTTGTGGACACATTGTTTGCTACCATCCGAACCCAACAGCTGGAGGGAAGAAGCAACAGATGTTCAGTGACTGGCCAATTGCTCTAGGAACTGCCACAGTCCATGGTTTAAAACAATGATTTCTAAATAGAGAAAGATCACAATCAAATCAAAGACAAGAGATCCCCATGTGCTCCACTGCAAAAATGTTTGTTACACATAAAAGGTCATCTGAGGAACAGCCAGTGAACAATTAATTAGCAGAGCAAACAAGAATATTTTTGAAGGAAGAAGCAACAGAGGACAGAACTTTAAATTACTGAATTTTGAATGATTTATTTTCCCCTACTAAATATAAAAGGTTTTTTTTTGCGGAAACTATGAGGTCATTGTTTTCCAGAGTCTTTACTATAGGAAACAGCTGTGGGGACTACACAAACAGAGAACACTGCCCTATTTAGTAGCCCCTCATTGTGACCAGTGTATAGATGAGGACAGGAAAAATCCATCAAGCCGCACACAAATAAAACAAAAGTAGCAGAGTCAAACTAAAAACTTTAAGTCACACAAAGGAAGATGTAAAACAACTAACCTAGGAAAAGCATCTATATGATTACAATTGTATCTTGATTTAAGAGACAGTTCCATCTTTAGACTAGATCAGTTCCTTTCTACATGGGTCACCAAAAACTTACATGATTCACATTGCACAGTACCTGAAAATGGTAATATTCAATAAATATAGCTTTTAAAAAAGTTTTTCTTGGGATTCTTATGTTCAAATACTATATGACCCAATCAAAATGAAACTTATCCACCCACATCCAGAATGGCTTTCCATTTTATTTTTCCAGTCGTCAAGAGTGCCATCCCCAAACACCCTGTTTCAAAACCTCTATGTTATTTTCATCTCCTCCTCCTTATCCACTCTTCACACACCCATAAAGCTGCCAAACACTGTCAACACTGCTTCTAACATACATTTTACATAAGCTCAAAAGTCAGAAGAAAGGAGCAAGAGACAAAGAGAAGAAAGTAAGTGATCTTACAGAGCCAAACCATATCATTCCACCCTGGCCCCTCCCAAATCTCATGTCCTTTTCACATTTCAAAATCAAAAAAAAAGAAAGTAAGTAAGGTGAATCCAGCCCAGTCCACTAGGAGGCATGTGACTGCCCTCCTACAGTATCACCCAAGACTCTGCTTAAGCTTGTGCAGTGATAGGAAAAATACTATTATGTGAGGCAGCTCATCCTATTTTCAGACAACCTGCTCATAAATCCTATATACAAGGCCCGTCACTCCCTTTTCTAATTTCTCCTCTCCCCTCTCAAAGCTTCAAGCCCAAGAGTAATCACAGTCCTCAAGTGAGGTCTGACCCAAGCCCACAACAGAACTGGCCCACCACCAGCACATCTACATTTATAACATCAGAGGCTGGGGCTGGCTGCTCTGCAAGCTGTCTTTGGTTGTGGCATGTTCCTCTCAGATTAACCAACACGTTGTGCACCTCCTACAAACCAGGCACAGAGATTCGATGTTGAATAAGACATAAGCACTGCACGGGAGGGAGTGGAGGGGAGATGGCAATGGATTTAGGAAACAGAATCCTTTTGCCTCTGAGAGTGATTTTTCTATGTTTTTAAACAGTTCATACAACATGGGGATTATCTGATCCTTGGAAGAATGTATGAATAAATCCATCCAATCCTGCTACCCTTTAAGGGAACAGGCAGTTCTTTAAGAGCCTTCCATTTCTTCCTCAGTTATCAGTCAATTCAGGCTCTCCTACTGTAACATTTTTAGTTGATATTTTGTGAAGAGTTACTGATTGTATCAGTGACAGGCAGGCATTCAGTAAACACGGTTACCTGCCCCAAATTAATACACATATTTAACATTAAAATTCACACAGATTGGCCAGGCGCAGTGGCTCATGCCTATAATCTCAGCACTTTAGGAGGAACAGATGGGCAAATCACTCAAGCCCAGAAGTTCAAAGCCAGCCTGGGCAACATGGCAAAACCTATCTCTACAAAAAAATACAAAAGTTAGCCAGGCATGGTGGTATGCACCTGTAGTCCAAGCTACTCAGGAGGCTGAGGTGGGAGGACCACTTGAGCCCAGGAGGTCAAGGCTGCACTGAGCCAATATCATGCCACTGCACTCCGGCCTGGCCAACACAGTGAAACCCTGTCTCACCAAAAAAAAAAAAAAAAAAAAAAAAAAAAAAAAAAAAAAAAAAATTGAACAGATGACTGTTTTCGAAACTTGACAAAACGATTCTAAAATTTGAAGGAAATTTAAATAGCATGAGAAAGAAGACTAAGCAACAATAACACTATACAGCACCAGCAAAAGAATTGATGAAACAGAATACAAAATTCAGAAATAAACTAAAACTCTAAATATACAGAGAAACCTTTCGTAAATAAGCAGGATGATCGTAAGGTCGGAGTAACCAATGGTAACAACATCAGTTAGCTCTCAGTGAGCCCTGGCGGTATGCCAGACCCCCTGCCAAGTTTTTCTCTCATTTGTTTTCAAAACAGCCTTATGAAATAGATATACTCTTATCTAAACTTTACAGATGAGGAAATTAAGCCCAAAGAGTTAAGTGCCAAATGTCCCGAGGCTAGCAAGTGGTGCAGCCAGGATTTGAACGCAGGCAGTCTGGACCCCCAGTCAAGCTCTTAACTACTCACTATACTACACAAGAACACAAGATGGAAAATACCAAACCTTAAAATAAATCCTCACTGTATGCATGCACCAAAGTAAACTCCATATTCTGAAGAGATAAATATTTTAGAACACAGTAGAAAAAAAGCTAAAAAAAAAAAAAAAAAGAAAGAAAAATTATCCTATATGCAAGAACACCATTTTCAGCTATATAATAACAAAAGCAATAAGGGAAAAGGTCAGGTTAAAAAATATAAATTAAAACTTTCTGTAATATACAAAAGTACCAAACTAAAAGAGTAAGAAAATGAAGAAAATATTTTTATCAAATATACCAAATGTTTAAAGTTGTTACCTTATATAAACATACACACACACACACACACACATATATTCTATAGAAAGCTCTTATAAAGTTTAAAAATCAAAAACAGTCTTCAGAATCTAAATAGACACCATAACCAAATGGGATTTATTTCTGGAATGAAAGGAGGTTCAACATATGAAAACTGATTAACAACAACATTAACAAAATAATAAGAAAAAAGCAAACCACGATCATCTGACGCAGAAGAAAGCATTTGACAAAATTCAACACTCTTTCATGATAAAAAATACTCAGCAAATTGGGAATAGAAGGAAACTTCCTCAACATGATAGAAGCACCATATTAAAAAGCCCTCAGCTAACATCATACTCAGTGGTCAAAGACTAAAAGCTTTTCCTCTAAGTTCAAGAAACAAGACAAGGATGCCTACTTTTACGACTTCTATTCAACATAGTATGAGAAGTTCTAGGCAGAGCAATTAGGCAAGAAAAAGAAACAAAAGCCATTGAAAATGAAAAGGAAGAAGAAAAATGATCTCTTTTCACAAATGACATGATCTTGTATGTAGAAACACCTAAAGATTCCATACCAAAATCTGTTAGCACTAATAAATAAATTCAGCAAAGTTGCAGGATACAAAATCAACATACAAAAATCAATTGCATTTTTATATACTAGTAATGAACAATACAAAAATAAAATAATTCCATTTACAATAGTATCAATAAGAAAAAAGTACTTAGGAATAAATTTAACCAAGGAAGGAAAAAAACAGTACACTGAAAACCACAAAACACAGTTGAAAGGAATTAAAGACATAAATACATGGAAAGACATCCCATCTTCAAGGCTTTGAAGACTTAATATTGTTAAGATGGCAATATTACCCAAATCGATCTACATATTCAAGGCAATCTCTGTCAAAATCCTAACAGTGTCTTTTTGAAGAAATAGAAAAGTACGTCCCAAAATTAATATGGAATAATCTCAAGACACTGAAGCAAAACAATCTCGAAAAAGACAAAATTGAAGGACTCACACTTCTGATTTCAAAACTTACTACTGTACACAGCTACAGTAATGAGAACAGTGAGGTAAAGATACATAAAGATAAAGCCTAATAAAAACAGACACATAAATCAATGGAATAGAACACAGAGTCAAGAAATAAACCCTCACATATATGATCAATTGATTTTCAACAAGGGTACCAAGATCATTCAATAGGGAAAGGATAATTTTGTTAACCATGGTATGGTCCTGGGAAAACTGGACAGCCACATGCAAAAGAATAAAGTTGGACCCTTACCTAAAAATTTAATTCAAAATGGATGAAAAACCTAAATATAAGAACTAAAACTATAAAACTTTCAGAAGAAAACAGAGGCTTTATGACACTGGATTTGGCAATGATTTCTTGAATATGACCAAAAGCACAGGCAACAAAAGAAAAACTAGAAAAAGTGGATGTCATCAAAATTAAAAACTTGGCTGGGCACGGCGGCTCACACCTGTAATCCCAGCGCTCTGGGAGGCCGAGGTGGGCAGATCACTTGAGGTCAGGAGTTCGAGACCAGTCTGGCCAACACGGTGAAACCCCGTCTCTCCTAAAAATACAAAACACTAGTCAGGCGTGGTGGCGGATGCCTGTAATCCTAGTTACCCAGGAGGCTGAAGCAGGAAAATTGCCTGAGCCTGAGAGCCGGAAGCTGCAGTGAGCCGAGATCGTGCCACTGCACTCCAGGCTGGGCAACAACAAAGCAAAACTCCATCTCAAAAAAAAAACAAAAAACAAAAAAACACTTTTGTGCCTGAAAAGGCACTACCAAGGGATTGAATGACAGAATGGAAGGTAATAGCTGCTATTCATATATCTGATAAGAAATTAACATCTAGAATATATAAAGAACTCTCACAATTCATCACCACCACTAACAAAAAACTAATTCAAAAATTAGCAAAGACCTGAATAGACATTTCTCCAAAGATATACAAATGACCAATATGCACTTGAAAAGGTGCTCATCATTAATCATTAGGAGAATGTAAAACAAAACCACAATGAGGCCTGGTGTGGTGGCTCATGCCTATAATCCCAGCACTTTTGGAGGCCATGGCGGGTGGATCAGTTGAGCCCAGGAGTTCAAGACCAGCCTAGGAAACATGGTAAAACCCCATCTCTACAAAAACACAAAAATTAGCCAGGCATAGTGGCACGCACCTGTAGTCTGAGCTACTCAAAGGAACTCAGGCAGGAGGATCCCTTGATCCCAGGAGGTTGAGGCTGTAGTGAGCCATGACTGAACCACTGCACTCCAACCTGAGTGACAGAGCAAGACCCTGTCTCAAAAAGAAAAAAAAAAAAACACACACACACACAATAAGATACCACTTTACACCCACTAGGATGGCTATAATCAAAAGCAAATGGAAACTAACGAATGTTGGTGAAGATGCAGAAAAATCAGAACCCTCATCCATTATCGGTGAGAATGTAAAATGGTGCAGTTAGTGGAAGACAGTTTGACAGTCCCTCAAAAAGTTAAACATAGAATTACATGATCTGAAAAAACTGAAAACAAGAACTCAAACAGATACTAGTACATCAATATTCACAGGATCATTATTCACAATAACCTAAAGGGGGAAACGATCCAAGTATCTACTGACAGATAAAAGAATAAAAACCTGTTACATACAAATGATGGAACAGTATTCAGCCATAAAAAGAAATGAAATTCTGATACATGCTATAACATGCATGTATAGAGCCTTGAAAACATTATGTTAAGTGAAACAAGCCAGACAAAAATTTTTTGCATATTATAGAATTCCCTTTTTATACGGTACCTAGAATAGGCAAATTCATAGAGACAGAAGAAAAATAGAGGTTACTGAGGACTAGAGAAGAGTTACTGTTTAATGCATACAAAGTTTCTGTTTGGGATGATGAAAAAGTTTTTGAAATGGAAAGATGGTTGTACCACACTGTCTGTACATAACGCCACTGGATTGTGGTTTTTTTCGTTTTTTGTTTTTGTTTTTGTTTTGAGACAGAGTTTCACTCTTGTTGCCCAGGCTGGAGTGTAATGGCTCAATCTCAGCTCACTGCAACCTCCGCCTCCCAGGTTCAAGAGATTCTCCTGCTTTAACCTCCCTAGTAGCTGGGATTACAGGCATGCGCCACCACGCCTAGCTAATTTTGTATTTTTAGTAGAGACGGGGTTTCTCCATGTTGGTCAGGAGGCTGGTCTCAAACTCCCAACCTCAGGTGATCCGCCCTCCTCGGCCTCCCAAAGTGCTGGGATTACAGGCATGAACCACTGCACCCAGTCCAATTATATACATAAAATGGTACATTTTATGTTGTGTATATTTTACTACAATAAAAAAAGTTTTTAAATGCTAAGAGATAAATGAGCAAAGAAAGGACATAACAAATTTAAATTACAAAACCAAACTCATTCTACAAATGGCTTCTGGGTACCCAACATGTACCATTTACTGTGCTGGGTGAAGTTTATTATCAACTAGCAGCACTGTAATTTTTGTAATTTCTTTTCTTTGCAATGTAATATAACACATGAGAAATCAAAAAGATGTCCATACGTTTTTGATGTTCTAAGGATATGTCTGGAAATGTATCCTAAAGAAATAACCCAACAAAGCAAAAAGCTATTAACACAATTCATGTTCATTATAGTTAAAAAAAAATAAAAGAGTAGGGAAGAAAATGTACAAAGGAAGAGGACAGGATAAGTAAATTATCACTTAGCAATGTGATAATACCACATAAATCATTAAACACTAAACAGTATTACAAATGTTCTTTAGAAACATTAAAAAATGTTTTACAAGTTGCATTTATTTTTTTTTTGAGACGGAGTCTCGTTCTGTTGCCCAGGCTGGAGCGCACTGGCCGGATCTCAGCTCACTGCAAGCTCCGCCTCCCGGGTTCACGCCATTCTCCTGCCTCAGCCTCCTGAGCAGCTGGGACTACAGGCGACTGCCACCACGCCCGGCTAGTTTTTTGTACTTTTTAGTAGAGACGGGGTTTCACTGTGTTAGCCAGAATGGTCTCAATCTCCTGACCTCGTGATCCGCCCGTCTCGGCCTCCCAAAGTGCTGGGATTACAGGCTTGAGCCACCGCGCCCGGCCTACAAGTTGCATTTAAAACTCATAATCCGAAGTGGTCTGACCAGAATAACAACTATATAAAATATCTTAAGTGGACAAGAAGTACAAAAATGTAAATCAATGGTACCTTAGGGCAGTGCGTTCCACAGAGTAAGAGCATGTATGTCACACTGCCCTAAGTTCAAGTTGAAGCTCTGCCCCTGCAAACGTGTAAAGAACCAAACTAGGTCAAATCAGAATGACAGATTCAGTGCTAGTTTACATCGTTGGTTGGGAAGACATTTTTTAAAAACCTCAGAATTGGAGTTTTATAACAAATAGAAATATCTAGCCAAAACTCTATCTTAAACTACCAAATATTTCCCCTCATGAATTACCATGGGACCACAAATATAACATGTCTAAAATAGAATCTATCATCTTTGAAAAGTTCTAAATTGCTTCAGTTTCCCAAATGTTACCAGTTTCAAAGAGGCTAAAGTATATATATATACTGTTTGTCCTGAATCAGTTTCTGTCCTTTCCCCTCTTTCATCATCACTCAACCCATCCTCAATGCACCTAGCCTCGTGAGTGAACATTCTTTTAAAAATAAAAGAAAAAAGACAATCATACCACAAGCTTGTCTAAAATTATTTGGTTTCTGCCTTTGCAGAATGCCATTCTGCAACATGGCACCCAAGGACTTTCAGAGCCAGCCCTGCTCAAACCGTCACTCAGTGGGCCTCCTCCCATTCTACCTTGTCAACCACTACCCTTCTGCTACAACCACCCTAGACCTTGATATTTTCTGAAGAAGCCATGTTGTTTGAGGTTCCAAACCTTTGCACTTATGGGCTTTGCTACCCTGAAAAGGACTTTCCCACCCTTCCCCTACCTACCTAGAAAATTCCTACCAAATCCTTCAAGACACGGAGCAGGTATTGTTTCTTCAGTCACCCCGCAGGCCCCATTCCTCCCTCAGGTGACCTCACCCCTAGGTTTGCACAGCACTTTTGTACGTAACTCTGTCCCAATACTCGTCCTATCCTATTGCAATTATTTTTATACCCGTTTGTCTTCCCTTCTAAACCCTGAATTCCTTGAGGACATGGGCCACTTCACTCATTGCCATATCTCCAGTGCCTTCTAATGCAGGACCACCACAGTATATGTGCTCAATAAATCTGTGGACTTAATAAATCTATACCCTGTCTGCAAAATACCAACCTGATTTGTTTCTTAATGGGCATAAATTGATATTTCAGGCTAGGCGCGGCGGCTCACGCCTGTTAATCCCAGAACTTTGGGAGGCTGAAGTGGGTGGACCACCTGAGGTCAGGAGTTCGAGACCAGCCTGGCCAACATGGTGAAATGCCATCTCTACTAAAATACAAAAATGAGCTGGCCACAGTGATGTGCACCTGTAATCCCAGTTACTCGGGAGGCTGAGGCAGGGGAATTGCTTGAACCCGGGAGGCAGAAGTTGCAGTGAGCTGAGATCACGCTGATCATGCCACTGCACTGCAGCCTGGGCAACAGAGCAAGACTCCATCTCGAAATAAAAAATAAAATAAAATAAATTGATATTTCTGCAGCTCTACACTGTATTCAGCGCTAAGAGCAGGTCGTCAAACTGTAAAGCAAACCAGGTGTCATGACTCTGCCTTCCTGGTTTTGCTGCTACCTCTCTGACTGCCCCTTAAGAGGTCCTCTTTCTCCTCCTGTCCTCTCAGTTTTAGTTTCCCTCAAAGGCTTTGTCATGGGCCTCAGACCTTCTAAATATGCTCCTGGCTTCAATTATCACCTCTATGCAGCTGAATCCAAGTCTATACAGCTAGTCCTAAATTGCACCTGATTTCCAACTGTCTATTAAGACTTCATCTCTTAAGTGGGAAGGTCATATCCTATGACTCCCAACCCCACATATTCAAATTAAATGCACAATCTTTCTGCTCCTCATGCTCCATAAACCACTTCCCTTTCTAAGTGCTCAATTTTTATCAGCTATTAAATTTATATCAAATATCCCTATTATTTCTTTATCACCTTGGCCTGAAATCTCAGTATTCCCTTTACCACTCCGCATCTTGTAGTTTCCTTAATAATGTCCAATGTCCTCCAAAATGTCTCTTGGATTCACCTTTCCTCCCCCTTTTCCTCACTTCACTCCTGTGATTGTTTTCTCCCTGTATTTATTTTCTCCTCCATTTGATTCATTTTCGCTCACCATCAGACCCATTTTTCTAAAATAGTTTTCATCAAATCAATCTCTCTGCACAGCTTAAGAAGCCTCAGTTGAATCACTACTGATTGCAGCCTCAAGGCTAAACTGTTGTGACAGACTCTCAAAGTCATCCATAATGTGCCCCCTCTCCTCTCCCCAGTCATCTAAATTTATCTCCCCTTCATTCCAAATCAGTGGTTCTCAATTTTGCTGCCCAGGGACATTTGGCAGTATCTGGAGACATTTTTAATTGCCATGCCTTGGAGTAGCGGGGAGGGAGTACAATCACATCTAGTGGGTGAAGGCCAGGGATTCTGCTAAACATCCTACAGTGCCAGGACAGCCCCCAACAACAAAGAATTATCCAGCCCAAAATAGCAACAGTGCCAAGGCCGAGAATCTGCTCCAAATCAAGGCTCTCTGTCCCCAGATCATGCTATATCTATATCTCTGCTCAGAATATTTCCTTAGCAACCTAGAATGTCGTCTCTCTTCCCCTTAACTATCAATGTTTTATTTATCTTCAAATCCCATTCTAAGTCTATAGCCCATGGCTTTAAATACGTCATCTACTGGGGACGACTCCAAAATGTTTATCTTATCTTCTGAGTTCCTTACTGCCTACTAGACATCTCATGAGTGTACTATTTAACATATCTGAACCTGAATTCCTGACTCCCCCAAAACTGCTTCTCCTCAAATAGGTATACAGCCCCAGTTGCTCAGGAAAACAGGTGGGAGTTATTCTGGATGCTCTCCTCGATGTCCTCTGCTCCAGTGTCTGGCCACAAATCAATCCATTAGCAAGTTCTGTCAAAAGTCTACCTCCAGACACATCTTAAATCCATCCACTTCTCCACCTCCCTCCATCATCCCTTTTACCTAGTTCATCACAAAAGCCTCCTGACTGGTCTCTGCCTCCATTCTACTCACTATTCAGTGCCCGGAATGGCCACTTCACATTTTCCCAAAATCATACCAGGACTCTGTTTAAAGCCTACAACAGCCCCCACGTGTCTTGGAATAAAATCTAAAACCCCTTACCTTGGTCTATAAGACACTATAGCTACACAAGGCAGACTCGGCCTCTGCCTACCTGGCCCCTGCCTCTCTTTCCACCTCCTCCACCCCACTTTCCTCCTGGCTCTCTAGCCGCAAATAAGATCC
>NW_012103365.1:1488135-1490966 GCF_000951045.1 Mandrillus leucophaeus
ACTTACACTTTCGTACACAATGATCTCACCTCTCTCTGAGCTCCCAGTGAACTTTCCTCACCAGTACAACTTAAAACAGCTTCTCTATAAGCAGCTAAGTTCTCTGAGGGCATGAACCTAGTCCTATAACCTTTGTACTTAATCCTCTATTCCCAGCCCAACACCTAAACTAACAATAACTGCGCAGCAAATGTGACTCAGGTACACAAATATGGAGTTCATAATTATCACATGTATTTTTATTCCTCAATTAGTCCTCTTGGAAAATTTACTGTAATTCTTAACACTTTACTTTTACCAAACTTGGTAAGATGTGGCAAACATTAGCTTAAAGCTTACTGGAGAGAGATCCACACGTGTTGATATATGTGTTGAAACAGTCTGAAAGGAATGTGTTTTAAGAAAGACTTCCAAAAACACCTAAGCCTGAGGAGCAATCGCACAAACGTGAAGCCAGCTGCAGATGACCTTATTTTCACGCCAATTCAACACCACAGTCTCAGAGGAAAAAATGTTACACGTTTCAGCATGTCCCCTCTGCCCGTGTATGTGTTATGTTGAGACCTGTCGTTTCATGGCTTGTACTGATAAGGTCACCCCAGGCCCAGGACCATTTGTGCACCAGCAGCGCAGGGGTACACAGAGTTGACAGTCAGTGGAAGTCAGAACTCTGGTTCTGCTCCCTCAACATCTAGCCAACAGGTGAACTCAGTTCCCTCACCCTGAAAGGCTACGGACTACTCACACCACATGAGTCTCCTTCCGAGTCTAAAATTTCATGATTCTATCAACTTTCTCCCTCAGAGATTTGGAGCTTTGCTAAAACTCAAGTGATGGCATTTGATGGACCAGAGAACTGACCAGGAAGGGATGTAGTTTCTATTTTATACTCTGTCACAAAACTAAATGTGACCTACACAATTTCATTTTTTCCCCCAAGGGACACCCTGAAGTCAGTGTGCTTTGTGGAAAACACTGAAATAACAGTATACTAAAAGAGCTTGACACAAACCAGAAAAAAACTGTGTACCATGGGTGTGCAGCATAGCACCAGAACCCCCAGCATGGGTGCATGGAAAAGCAGGCTGGGAAACTCAGCAAGTGTGAGCCTCCAATTGCCAGGTTGTTCCCCACTAGTCTCTTATGCATGTTTATTCCTTTAGTGACTTGAGAATTCTCACTAATAAATAAGCACTACAAGGCACCAAAGTTCAAGGAAAAAAAAATATGTGAGAGAGAATTCTATTCATCAATTACTATTTGTTTCACTGCAAATTTGGAAGGAGTCCCCACAATTCTTTTATCAATAGATCACTCTGTTCTAGCTGTTCTTCGCCAGCACAATTTAAAAACTGCTGCCATAAAATTTATCTTTCTTGCTTGAAAGATGACCATCCATCTTTTTACTTGTTGCAAAATGGCTCTGAGCACTAAAACTCAGAAAGCATTTGTAAGAATCTGGGGCACCCATGCTCCTATGAAAGCAATAAGCTGATTTCCCTTTAAAACAGCATATTATGTATTCAAAGTGATTTATTTACTCTCACTATTTTACTAAGAAAGTGATGCAAGGGTCCTGCCAGTGAAGTCTAAGTTTTACCCTAGTGCTGCTGCAAACACATATACACACTCAGAGACAGGGGAGACAGAGAAGGAGAAAGAGAGAGGGAGAGGTTGCGGGGAAGAGAGTGAGACAGAGCAAGAGACAGTGAGAGAGAGAGAGAGAGAGAACACAGAGACAGAGAGAGAGAGAGAGAGAGAGATAACAAGGTAACCATTTTAAAGGTTAGGGAAGTAAGGGGAAACTTGTGCTGAGTCTCCAAACATTCCTCCAAAGTTTCTCAGCCTCAGCAATATTGACACTTGGGGGTGAAAATCCTTTATTAAGGGGGGCTGTCCTGCACATTGTGTGACATTTAGCAGCATGCCTGGAATCTACCCACCACATGCCAGTAGCATCCTGATCCCAGCTGTGACAACCAAGTAGGGTTCTAGACATTGACAAATGTCCCAGGGGGTGGGAGCAGGGTGGGGTGAGGACAGGCAAAAGTGCCCGTGTTGAAAACCAGTGGTCTAAGAGTAGGAAACAAACAAAAAAGTGTAAAAAGAGAAAGGATAAAGGTAATGACTAGAGACGTTTTTTAAAGCGTATCAAGTTTCAGCTAGTCAATTCATTTCATCCTGGGAAACGAAAACCCAGCTTTAACAACCATCTAGCCCATCCAAAACCAAAAACCATCTACTTGGCAAGCTCCTAAAACTCAAATCAATGTGGTTAGAAAGGAAGAAAGAATTCTAATTGAAAAACTTACAAGAAAAACATTAGTAACTTAAAGTTTTAAGATAATAAAAGCACAAAGACGTAGTAAGTGCTTTTCCAACCTCAAGGCAAACCATCTCAAGATGGCAAATTGGTTTTATCTCCTCTGCCAACTTCAACCAACTGATGGTGGCTGCCTAGAGCCCTTCTAGAACTGAGCAGGATTCTACGGCTGAATATGAACGATCTGAGAGTGAAGGATATCTGAATGAAATAACAATGTCCACCCAAGCAGGCGAAGCAAGAGTGAGCCCTCAGGTCCATCTTCTGGTGTTTAACTTTGTTTTGTTTTGTTTTGGCGGGGGCGGGGGGGACAGAGCCTTGCTCTGTCACCCAGACTGGAGCGCAGTGGCGTGGTCTCTGCTCACTGCAACCTCCACCTCCTGCGTTCAAGAGATTCTCGTGCTTCAAACTCCCGAGTAGCTGGGATTACAGGTGTGTGCCACCATGCTCGGCTACTTTTTGTATTTTTTTAGTAGGGATGTGATTTCACCATGTTGTCCAGGCTGGT
>NW_012103365.1:1491016-1498357 GCF_000951045.1 Mandrillus leucophaeus
TATAGCTACACAAGGCAGACTCGGCCTCTGCCTACCTGGCCCCTGCCTCTCTTTCCACCTCCTCCACCCCACTTTCCTCCTGGCTCTCTAGCCGCAAATAAGATCCGTCAGACTTTTAAGTGTACCCTCAGCTCTTTCCAACTATAGCGCATTCTGCATTTTATTCCTCCTGCCTGGTCACACCCACTACTCCCTCTCATACACCTATTTCTCTTTAGCACTTATACAATATATTTTTTTTTTAATTTTTATCTTTTGGACACAGGGTCTCACTCTGTAGCCCAGGCCAGAGGGCAGTGGCGCAATCTCAGCTCACTACAGCCTTGACCTCCCAGGCTCAGGTGATCTTCCCACCTCAGCCTCCAAAGTAGCTGGAACCACAGGTGTGTGCCACCACACCCAGCTAATTTTTGTACTTTTTGGAGAGACAGGGTTTCGCCTGTTGCCCAGGCTGGTCTCGAACTCCTGGGCTCAAGCCATCTGCCTGCCTCAGCCTCCCAAAGTGCTGGGATTACAGGCGCATGCCACCATCTCTGGCCTACTGTAATTCTTAATTTCATATTTACCAGTGTTTATTGAATAATATCTGCCTCCTCTGTAGCAATAAAAGTTCCATGAAGGAAGGGACCACATGGTCTTTTACAGTTTTTTTACCATTATCATATCACCTTGTTTTCCACTATATAACAAATGACCTGTACAATATGTGGCATGGAGTTAGAAACTCAAATTTGTAGATGCTTAATTGCTGACAACAAATAAAAGGATGAATAAATCAATCTTTCTACTTACACTTTCGTACACAATGATCTCACCTCTCTCTGAGCTCCCAGTGAACTTTCCTCACCAGTACAACTTAAAACAGCTTCTCTATAAGCAGCTAAGTTCTCTGAGGGCATGAACCTAGTCCTATAACCTTTGTACTTAATCCTCTATTCCCAGCCCAACACCTAAACTAACAATAACTGCGCAGCAAATGTGACTCAGGTACACAAATATGGAGTTCATAATTATCACATGTATTTTTATTCCTCAATTAGTCCTCTTGGAAAATTTACTGTAATTCTTAACACTTTACTTTTACCAAACTTGGTAAGATGTGGCAAACATTAGCTTAAAGCTTACTGGAGAGAGATCCACACGTGTTGATATATGTGTTGAAACAGTCTGAAAGGAATGTGTTTTAAGAAAGACTTCCAAAAACACCTAAGCCTGAGGAGCAATCGCACAAACGTGAAGCCAGCTGCAGATGACCTTATTTTCACGCCAATTCAACACCACAGTCTCAGAGGAAAAAATGTTACACGTTTCAGCATGTCCCCTCTGCCCGTGTATGTGTTATGTTGAGACCTGTCGTTTCATGGCTTGTACTGATAAGGTCACCCCAGGCCCAGGACCATTTGTGCACCAGCAGCGCAGGGGTACACAGAGTTGACAGTCAGTGGAAGTCAGAACTCTGGTTCTGCTCCCTCAACATCTAGCCAACAGGTGAACTCAGTTCCCTCACCCTGAAAGGCTACGGACTACTCACACCACATGAGTCTCCTTCCGAGTCTAAAATTTCATGATTCTATCAACTTTCTCCCTCAGAGATTTGGAGCTTTGCTAAAACTCAAGTGATGGCATTTGATGGACCAGAGAACTGACCAGGAAGGGATGTAGTTTCTATTTTATACTCTGTCACAAAACTAAATGTGACCTACACAATTTCATTTTTTCCCCCAAGGGACACCCTGAAGTCAGTGTGCTTTGTGGAAAACACTGAAATAACAGTATACTAAAAGAGCTTGACACAAACCAGAAAAAAACTGTGTACCATGGGTGTGCAGCATAGCACCAGAACCCCCAGCATGGGTGCATGGAAAAGCAGGCTGGGAAACTCAGCAAGTGTGAGCCTCCAATTGCCAGGTTGTTCCCCACTAGTCTCTTATGCATGTTTATTCCTTTAGTGACTTGAGAATTCTCACTAATAAATAAGCACTACAAGGCACCAAAGTTCAAGGAAAAAAAAATATGTGAGAGAGAATTCTATTCATCAATTACTATTTGTTTCACTGCAAATTTGGAAGGAGTCCCCACAATTCTTTTATCAATAGATCACTCTGTTCTAGCTGTTCTTCGCCAGCACAATTTAAAAACTGCTGCCATAAAATTTATCTTTCTTGCTTGAAAGATGACCATCCATCTTTTTACTTGTTGCAAAATGGCTCTGAGCACTAAAACTCAGAAAGCATTTGTAAGAATCTGGGGCACCCATGCTCCTATGAAAGCAATAAGCTGATTTCCCTTTAAAACAGCATATTATGTATTCAAAGTGATTTATTTACTCTCACTATTTTACTAAGAAAGTGATGCAAGGGTCCTGCCAGTGAAGTCTAAGTTTTACCCTAGTGCTGCTGCAAACACATATACACACTCAGAGACAGGGGAGACAGAGAAGGAGAAAGAGAGAGGGAGAGGTTGCGGGGAAGAGAGTGAGACAGAGCAAGAGACAGTGAGAGAGAGAGAGAGAGAGAACACAGAGAGAGAGAGAGAGAGAGAGATAACAAGGTAACCATTTTAAAGGTTAGGGAAGTAAGGGGAAACTTGTGCTGAGTCTCCAAACATTCCTCCAAAGTTTCTCAGCCTCAGCAATATTGACACTTGGGGGTGAAAATCCTTTATTAAGGGGGGCTGTCCTGCACATTGTGTGACATTTAGCAGCATGCCTGGAATCTACCCACCACATGCCAGTAGCATCCTGATCCCAGCTGTGACAACCAAGTAGGGTTCTAGACATTGACAAATGTCCCAGGGGGTGGGAGCAGGGTGGGGTGAGGACAGGCAAAAGTGCCCGTGTTGAAAACCAGTGGTCTAAGAGTAGGAAACAAACAAACAAAAAAGTGTAAAAAGAGAAAGGATAAAGGTAATGACTAGAGACGTTTTTTAAAGCGTATCAAGTTTCAGCTAGTCAATTCATTTCATCCTGGGAAACGAAAACCCAGCTTTAACAACCATCTAGCCCATCCAAAACCAAAAACCATCTACTTGGCAAGCTCCTAAAACTCAAATCAATGTGGTTAGAAAGGAAGAAAGAATTCTAATTGAAAAACTTACAAGAAAAACATTAGTAACTTAAAGTTTTAAGATAATAAAAGCACAAAGACGTAGTAAGTGCTTTTCCAACCTCAAGGCAAACCATCTCAAGATGGCAAATTGGTTTTATCTCCTCTGCCAACTTCAACCAACTGATGGTGGCTGCCTAGAGCCCTTCTAGAACTGAGCAGGATTCTACGGCTGAATATGAACGATCTGAGAGTGAAGGATATCTGAATGAAATAACAATGTCCACCCAAGCAGGCGAAGCAAGAGTGAGCCCTCAGGTCCATCTTCTGGTGTTTAACTTTGTTTTGTTTTGTTTTGGCGGGGGCGGGGGGGACAGAGCCTTGCTCTGTCACCCAGACTGGAGCGCAGTGGCGTGGTCTCTGCTCACTGCAACCTCCACCTCCTGCGTTCAAGAGATTCTCGTGCCTCAAACTCCCGAGTAGCTGGGATTACAGGTGTGTGCCACCATGCTCGGCTACTTTTTGTATTTTTTTAGTAGGGATGTGATTTCACCATGTTGTCCAGGCTGGTCTGGAACTCTTGGTCTCAAGTGATCCACCCACCCTGGCCTCCCAAAGGG
This sequence comes from Mandrillus leucophaeus, assembly GCF_000951045.1. Classification (NCBI taxonomy): domain Eukaryota; kingdom Metazoa; phylum Chordata; class Mammalia; order Primates; family Cercopithecidae; genus Mandrillus; species Mandrillus leucophaeus. The sequence goes on from NW_012103365.1 coordinate 1,494,681, forward strand.
ATTACACCTCCCACCTGGGATTACAGACATGAGCCACTGTGTCCTGCCTTAGCGTTCAACTTTCTTTATACTCAAAATAATATCCATCAAATTTAGCTAAAATAAAACATCTTTTAAAAAAGTAATCAATTTGCCAGAGTTACCTAACTTGGGGGAATAAAAAGGGGAAAAGAATCTAATTATACCACTTCCTTGCTTAAAAATCAGCTCTGGATTCTCAACTTGCAGAGGATGAAATCCAAACCAGCATAGATCACGAAGCCCTTCACAGTGCGTTTCCAACACACTTCTCCCAGGCTTCCTGCACCCCCACTGCTCTCAGTGGTACAGCCAGCCACTAAATGTCTATTCTCCAAAACCACACGCCCTTTCATGCCACTCTGCTACTTCCTCGCCCTGCAAATTTCTATTCATCTTTCAGAACACTGCTCAGGAGCCACCTTTTCGGTAATGCTTTCCTTGTTCCTTGGTGCCTGCTACACACAGGATGGTCCTTGAGCCAAAAGCACCAGCATCACCAGGGAGTTTGTTAGAAATGCAGAATTTTGGGCACCACTCCAGCTCTACCGAATCTCCATTTGCTTTGTAGCAAGATCCCCAGGTGAATTATGTGCACACTGACGCGTGAGTAGCGCTGTCTCAGGGAACTTCCTAGATCCCACTAGACTCAGCACTTCATAGCTGCCTGGGAGGTAAACCCCTCCTTTACTCATCTCCTCTGTGGAGACAAGAAAACCCAAATACCCACCCTCCAGCCGCCATGACAGCCAACTGACATGGTTATAGCCACTGAGATGTCAGCAGAAGCCTGCTGAGGGGGCTTCTGGAAGAATTTTTATTTCCCTAATGACTTCCTGCCCTCCTGGGTAGAATGCTAGGTGCTGTGGCTGCCATCATTGGACAACCATGAGGTGACAAACATAGGAACAAAAAGTCAATGATAGCTAAAAAGACAACAGGGTGGAAATACAGAAATGGTCTGGATTCTTGTTGGGCCCAACAAGCCACTGAACCATAGAACCATTCAACTCCGGAATCACTGTGTGTGCCAACTGCAACGTTTTTATTGCTTAAGGCACTATCATTAGGGCTTTTCCTTTCTCGGGCTGAAGGCATTCCTAACTGATTAAGTAAGCCTTCGATAAATGGGAGGTGAATGAATGAATGTAGAGTGAAACCTACTAAAGGTTCAGGAGATTACATTTTTTAAAAAGTCAGGCCTCTAAGAATCTTTCATGTCTGCCAAAACATGCCTATAAATCAGTCTCTGCACTTCTAGAATTATTGACCCATTTCTGTTCACAGCTTAATGGATAAAAAAGTGAACAAACTCATAAAAAGCAATGGAAATGTTCACATACAAAGATGCTGTAGAAATTGATTTTCACATTTTGGAAAAGAGGAGAAAACCGAACTTAAATACTAGGCTCTGACCTCGAAAAGTTTACAAATGCTGTGGCTACTTACAGGCAATTGTAAGCAAAGAGAGGCAGGATGGGGGGTGGGGGGTGGACCTACAGTAGCCAGTTCTCCTGATCATTCTCCCTTTCTAATTTTGAGATCTCAGCTGGACACGGTGGCTCACACCTGTAATCTCAGCACTTGGGGAGGCCGAGGAAAGTGGATCAAAAATTAACTGGGCATGAGGTGGGCGCCTGTAGTCCCAGCAACTCGGGAGGCTGAGACAGGAGAATTGCTTGATTGAACACAGGAGGCAGAGGCTGCAGTGGGCTGAGATTAGGCCACTGCCCTCCAGCCTGGGCGATAGAGCGAGACCCCATCTCAATAATAATAATAATAATTATTATTATTATTATTTTGAGATCTCTGACATAGATCTCATTTTTTTCCAGTCTTTATCTCATTCAAGTACTTCCATTCAAGTCAAGATCAAACAGCAATGATTTTTTTCCAAGAAAAACAGCACTGAGCAGCATAAAATATAAGGAAAAGGTATTAAACGGGGAGAGATGCACACTGGCCATGTAGTTCGTCAGCAAGAAAGCAGGATCTTAACCAAGTGCAGATCCTCGGCTAGTTATATTTTAACAAAATCATCTCCTTTTACTTAAATAAATGTATGTTATAAAGAAGTTTTATAGCACCAATGGGAAACCAGTACCTTTTGCCAAGAATTGAAGACAAATGGAAACCCAATAAAAGCATAACCTTATTAAATTCTAGCTACTGTTGCCTGCCAACGCTTCCAGACTTGAAGCTTGTTCTCTCTGTTTAAAAAAAAATGGGTGGGGGGTGAACAAGAGGTGTTAAAAACAGACTAACATCAAGCTGAGACTTTGTCCTGGGCAAGATCAGGATAGGAAAAAAAAAGGAATTAACTTTTTCCCTGTGTGATTTCACACTGTGTTTTGTTTTGTTTTGTTTTCTTTTTAGAGACAGAGTTTCTTGTTGCCCAGGCTGGAGAGCAATGGCGCGATCTCGGCTCACCGCAACCTCCGCCTCCAGGGTTCAAGCGATTCTCCTGCGTCGGCCTCCTGAGTAGCCAGGATAACAGGCATGCACCACCACGCCCATCTAATTTTGTATTTTTAGTAGAGATGGAGTTTCTCCATGTTGGTCAGGCTGGTCTCGAACCCCCGACCTCAGGTGATCCATCCGCCTTGGCTTCCCAAAGTGCTAGGATTACAGGCATGAGCCACTGCGCCCGGCCCGATTTCCCGCTGTTTAATACCATATTCACGTCCCACCTAAAAGTATCCCTTACACAATCTCACATCATGTTCCCCCTCTGCTTAGAGTAACAGCCCAATTTCTTAGTGCATCCTAAATGGTCCCATACCATCCAGCCCCAGCCCACCACGCGGCTCTCAAATTTCACCTTCTCATTACACTTGCAGCCCCACCAGCAGACAGCAAAGGAGGGCTTGGTCAAGGGCCATACATATCCCTCATGGATGTAGAGCGCACCCTTGTAATCTCAGCACTTTGGGAGGCCAAACCTGGGAGGGTGGCTTGAGGACAAGAGTTCAAGACCAGCGTGGGCAACACAGCAAAACCCTGGTCTCTACAAAAGTGTTTTAAAAATAAAAAATAGCCAGGTATGGTGGTGTGTGTCTGTAGTCCCAGCTATTAAATACTCAGGAGGCTGAGGCAGGAGGATCGCTTGAGCCCAGGAGTTTGAGGCTATGTGAGCACTGCACTCCAGCCTGGGCAACAGAGCAAGACCCTGTCTCTACAAATGAAATAAAAATAAAAAGTAGCCTGTCAGCACATCAATCACATCAGCAGGTTTTTCTTTCTTCAAACCACTATCTGATATTATCTCGTTAACTTCTTCAAATGTTTAATAACAAAAATAATAACAACAAATACACATGATATTGCAGTATTTTACTTATCAAGTCGAACCCTATAAAAGTGCCAATCTGTAAATAAAAAACGGTGAAATATGGGTAATTCCACTGTGTTCGACCTAATATATCAACTTGTTTGCAGCTCACAACCACCTTATGAAGTAGGTCCCAGATGAAGAAACGGTAAGCACAGACAGGCTGCTTAACTTGCCCGAGGTCACACTGCTAGTAAGTGGCAGAACCAGGATTTGAACCCATGCTCAACACTCCCATCCCACAAAAATGCAAGTTCCATGAAGGCAAACAGTTGTTCATTGCAACGTCACTCCCATTGCCTTATATCACAGAGTACAGGCACGTATG
>NW_012103365.1:1499402-1505746 GCF_000951045.1 Mandrillus leucophaeus
CAGCGCCTCCCGCCCCGCGCTGAAGCCGCCTCGGCCGCCATATTCACTGTGGGAAGGTAGTTGCCTCCCCAGCTGGACGGGATGCCTGCCGGCTGCGGGCGCGGTCCTGCTGCGTGAAGCCCGAGGGAGGCCATGTCTAGTGTGGGCGCGGTCCAGGCTTGGAGGAAAAGGCTGGGCTCGCGCTAGAAGGTGGATCCCATGGGTGGGTCTCCGTCTTTGCTGATCAGATGGCAGAGGCGGGAACGTGCAGGAATCAGGATGCTGTCAGTTACCAGACCGTGCAAGAGCTGGTGGACATGGCCCCGACAGGTACCGGGCAAGTCAGCCCCGCCTGGCTCCCAAGGGACGTTGCAGATACCTACCGTCTGTGTGCCACCGGAGCGCAGTCACAGAGCCTGGCACGTCCCAGCGGGCTTTTCTTCCCGGCTGCACCTTGGAGTCCCAGCGAAACGATGTTATCATAACTACTTTCCTTTTCATTCCAGCCTTTAAAACCCCGCCGGGCTCTCCCATCATTCATTCATCCATTCATTCATTCACTCACTCATTCATTCAACAATTACTGGGGATATTATAAAGAATTAAATCTATTAAATTAGAATTAAATGTCATATCCCCAGCGGATCAAACTAACACGGTTTCTACCTGCCCTCTTGCAGCTTACATTCCTAGTGGATGTTTACAATAGCTGTTGTGTTCCACACATTATGCCAAGCATGCAATATTTTCTTTAATCTTTAATTCACCGTCTTTGAGCGTGGTACAATTCTTACCTGATTCAAATCCAAGTTTTATTCACAACCCTATACTTGACCTCTAAACCAAAGGTCACGAATCCACAAATATCACAGGTCACAAACCTACAAATGAGTGAAGAACCTGGTGTTTGAATCATCATATTGACTTTCAAGTGACTTGGCTCTCAGTGTTGGGGGAAATACAGGGAATGATGGGGACTATAGCAAACTTCAAATTAACATCTTTCTAAAGAGGTGGCTGCCACTCAGCTACAGCCGGTTGTTCCCATGTGAGAACAGGAGCTCAGCGTTACCAGATCATCTGATGTTTTAAGAGAAGGCAGAAATCCTACTTTTAAACATTGGTTCCATTAAAAAAAAAATAGTGCAGGGAGCAAAAAATAGTACATCTTTGGGATGTCTTTAGTCCAAAATCAACTAGTATATGACCTCCTCTCTGTAGGCTCCCCTCTGCTAAAAGGGCTAGTCTGAGTCCTGAGGCAGAAGAGAGAAATCAGGGAAGGGAGAGCCCTTCCTCCTTTTTAAAACATGAAGGCCACCTTACACCACGTTTCAAAGTAAATGGTTTTTACCTCTGACCTCCCTCCCCATTGTAAGTAGGGCTCTACGATGACATCTCCAGGGTGCTCTGCACTGTCCCTAATCGCCTCCACTCTCCTCTTAGTCAAAATTCTTATCTGGACACCAGGAAGAAAGCCATCTGATTATTCATACTAAAATGTGAAGGCAATGGCTCTCAACTTTTTTGATCCAGACTCAAGTTTGATCCAGACTCAAGTTTGATCCAGACTCAAGGGCCTTTGCCAGAGCTGTTCCCTCGCCTTTGAACCTTTCCTTAGCTAACTTAGAATCTTTCTACTTAGCTAACTTCCCTTCATCCTTAAAGTCTCACCTTAGATATCACCCCCTTCAGGAGATGTTCCTTCCACAGGCTCTCTTGGCACCTCTCATTCATGACACTGACTTGACGATACTGCAATTCAGTTTACAATCATCACTTTCACTAATATGTGGGCTTCAACCCAGCAGAGACCCATCTTACTCATTATTGGGTACCCAATAAGGTAGCCATCATATAACAGGTTATTTGGCAACTTTATACCTAAACAATGTTGTGTGTGTGCGTGTGCCTGTGTGTGTGTGTATGTGTGATGGAGTCTCACTCTATCACCCAGGCTGGAGTGCAGTGACAGGATCTCGGCTCACTGCAACCTCCATCTCCTGGGTTCAAGCAATTCTCCTGCCTCAGCCTCCTGAGTAGCTGGGATTACAGGCATGAGGCACCGCACCTGGCTTCTAAACAATATCTGAACTCTCTGGTGAGATACCTAAGAACTGCCTTTCTAATCTGGGCCCCTCCCACTATTCTAAGCTTACAGGTCTCCACCGAGCCTCAAAGCTTGACGCAGGCTTGAAAAAATTTCTCGTTGGAATGTTCAGATGATCATTCTTAAAGACTCACCTTGAACATTCTGTAGTGAATCTTTCATTGCCCCTCTCTGTACCACCCCTTACCCCCAAGCTCAGGAAACATAAATTAGAAACAACAGTGCAGTGAATATCATCATGACCTATACCTTGTCCATCCTGCAGCTATCTCCTTAGGCTGAAACCTTGGATCAAAGGGTATGCGTATTCCATATTTGACACCTATTGTCAAGCTGACACCCAGAAAGGTTTTATCCTGCCAGCAATGAATGGGAAACACACATTTCCCAATCCCAAGATACTGTTGAGTTTTCTAGTCTTTTTCACACTGACAAGTTTGATGAACAAAAGATGGCATATCAATGCCCTTTTTGTTTGTATGAATGAGCTTGAACATCTTGTGCCAGTCTCTCTGCTATCCAACATCTAAACCAACTTCCTTTCTGCAGGGGATGCCAAATTAGGCAGGAAAACTCAAATTCCCATTATGAAAACTGGGTAAGGTGGTGGGGAGCAGGTATTCCCCTTCCTACCCCTGGAAGCTAGAGCCCAGGAAAATGACCTAAAAAAGACCATCGCTGGGTGCAGTGGCTCATGTCTGTAATCTCATCACAGGCAGACAGAGAAAGGAAGAGTTTGAGACCGGGCTGGGCAACATCGCGAGATCCCGTCTCTAAAAAAAATAAATAAATAAGCCTGCTGTGGTGGTGCACTTCTGTAATCCCAGCTACTCAGGAGGCTGAGGTGCACTTCTGTATGCATTTCTGGGTGAACTGCTGTAGTCCCAGCTACTCAGGAGGCTGAGGCGGGAGGATTACTTGAGCCTAGGAGGTGGAGGCTGCAATGAGCTATGATCGTGCCACTGCCCTCCAGCCTGGGTAACAGAGCAAGACCAACTATATGTTCCTACCTAGACTTTGGCTTTAGAAGTATTGATACAAGGTTCGTTGGAGATAATGCAGTGAATTAATGAATCTAGCAGCTATATATTTAGCAGTGTGACAGTACGGTGGTGTACAGTATGGGGGTGGTAGCAGCAAGTGTCCAGCTGCTACTCTAGTGGCAAGTTCTTACTGGTGTCTGCCTCCCTGGGTTTCTGCCCAAGCCTGTTTCTCTGGCTCTGTTCTTTCCGTGAGCTAACCTGATAGGTCTCCTGTAAATTCCTTTATTGGTGAAACAACCAGTGTCAGTTTCTGCTGTTTGCAATCAAGAAAACAACTAGGAATACCTTTTAATTAGCGATTTTATTTTTACTGGTGTGATTTACCTGCACATACCATTTGCCCATTATCCTTTTTGGTGTATTCCTTTATAGATGTTATCTCATAAAAGTTTTTTGTTTGTTTTGTGTTGTTTAGTTTTGTTTTTGAGACAGTGTCTCACTCCATCGCCCAGGCTAGAGTGCAGTGGTGCGCTCTCAGTTTACTGTAACCTCTGCCTCTCGGGTTCAGGCCATTCTCATGCCTCAGCCTCCCAAGTAGCTGGGATTACAGGCATATACCACCACGCCAGGCTAATTTTGTATTATTATTATCATCATTATTATTATTTTGAGACAAAGTCTTGTTCTGTTGCCAGGCTGGAGTGCGGTGGTACGATCTCAGCTCACTGCAACCTCTGCCTCCCGGGTTCAAGCGATTCTCCTGCCTCAGCCTCCCGAGTAGCTGCGACTACAGGCACGTGCCACCACGCCCAGCTAATTTTTGTATTTTTACTAGAGACAGAGTTTCACCATGTTGGCCAGGATGGTCTCGATCTCTTGACCTCGTGATCCGCCCACCTTGGCCTCCCAAAGTGCTGGGATTACAGTTGTGAGCCACTGCGCCTGGCCAAATTTTTGTATTTTTAATAGAGACAGGGTTTCACCATTTTGACCAGCTCCTGACCTCAAATGATCCGCCCGCCTTGGCCTCCGAAAGTGCTGGGATTACAGGCATGAGCCACCATACCAGGTCCATAACATTATTTTCTATACAAATTATTTATCAGTCTATACCATTCCCTGCTTTCAACCATGTTTACAGTGTTTTCATATCATATAGAGAACTTGAATTATTATTATTTTTATTTTATTATTATTTTTGAGACAGGGTCTCACTCCCTCATCCAGACTGGAGTGCAATGGTGCGATCATGGCTCACTGCAGCCTTGACTTCCCGGGCTCAAGCAATCCTCCCACCTGAGCCTCCTCAGTAGCTGGGCTTACAGGTGCATGCCACTATGCCCAGCTAACTTTTTGTATTTTTAGCAGAGATGGGGTTTCACCACGTTCCCTAGGCTGGTTGCAAACTCCTAGGCTCAAGCCATCCACCCGCCTCAGCCTCCCAAAGTGCTAGGATTACAGGTGTGAGCCACTAAGCCCAGCCTAAATTATTTTATATAGTGAAATAGATGAGTCCTTTTCATAAAGATTTACAATCTTTTTGACATACTTAGCCTTCTCCCACTTTGAGATCATAAGAATATTCATCTGTATTTTAGTTCAGTGCAGTTCTTGTTTTTTTTTTTTTTCTTATTAATATGCTCTCCATCTGGAATTTATTTTTGCATGAGAAATGAGATAGGGATCTTGCCTCTTCCCCACCCTACATGGCTAGCCAATTGTCTCAGCACTATTTTTAAATATAATTTTCCTACTACTTTAAAATGTTGCTTTTATCACCTATTAAATGCCCCATACATTTAAGATTTTTAAAAATTCTGTTGTATTCCATTGATAAGTCTCTGTATTCCAGGATAACATAGGTTTAGAATATGCTGAAATGTTTGATAGAGCATTATCTCCTAGTATTTTATTATCTATCTGTTTGCTTAATCTCTCAAATGAATTTAATCTTTTAGGGGTGTTAATTTGTATAGATTAAGTTAGGGAAAACTGGCATCACCACAATATTTATCTTCTATATCTGAGAAAAAAGTATGTCTTCAAAAAATTATACAAGGGCTTTTAGTACCCCTCCGATACTACAGTTTCCTCCTGTAGGTCTTGCATAATACTAATAAGTTTATTCCTATTGGTTGCTATTATGAATGGGATATTTTATGTCATTACATTTTCTGTTGTTTGTTTGTCTACAGGAAAAAAGTTATTTTTATAACCAGTCACCTTGATGTACTTTAGTTCTTTCTCATAATTTTCAGTAGATTCTGTTGAGTTTTTCAGGAATTTATATCAACATATGAGATAAAAACCTTGCCACTTTGTTTATAATACTTGTACCTCATCTTTTTTTTCTCTTGTTTAATTGCCCTTCCAGAATTTTGTCTGTAATAATAAGGAGAGTAGGAGAGCCTGCATTGTTTCTGCCATTAATCACATTTCATCCAGTGCTTTACCATTAAGCATGCTTGCTTTTGGCTTGAGATATATATTATTTATTGCATCAAAGTGGTATCCATTTATTCCTACCTCAGGAAGGGTTATTATCAGGAATTGGTCTTGAATTTTATCAGATGCCTTCTGGACATCAACAGAGATGAGCCTTTGCACTTTTCTCCTTTGACTTTTATATCCATCGTAATTTCTTAGTTACAAACAACACAAATGACTTTTGCTAACTTAAGCAGAAAAGGAGATCATTAGAAGGATATCAACAGCTCACATAACTGTTTGTTAGAAAAGCTTCAGAATCAGACTTACGAAACCAAGGAAGACAGTACATAGCCAGAACTCTGCTCCAGAAAATGCTGCTTAAGATGTCACCATTGGCACCATCGGTGAAGCTGGCACCACCTTCAGACAGTGGTAGTCGCACCACTTGCCTCTTAGTTCTGCTGTAGCCACTGTGCAACCTTCAAGAACTTCCAAATGTCTCTGAACTTTTGCTTTCCTACCTGATATAGTTTAGATATTTTTCCCCTCCAAATCTTATGTCGAAATGTGATCCCTGGCCGGGTGCAGTGGCAGACACCTGTAATCCCAACACTTTGGAGGCCAGAGGTGGGAAGATTGCTTGAGTCCAGGAATTCAAGACCAGCCTGGGCAACATAGAGGGACCCCATCTGTACAAAAAAATTTTTTAAAAAAAAGCCAGGCATGGTGGCGCACACCTGTAGTCCCAGCTACTTGGGAGGCTGAGGTGGGAGAATCACCTGAGCTCAGGTAGTCAAGGCTGCAGTGAACCGTGATCATGCTGCTGTACTCCAGCCTGGGTGACA
>NW_012103365.1:1506161-1515517 GCF_000951045.1 Mandrillus leucophaeus
CCTCGAAGTAATAAGTGAGTTCTCACTCTGTTGGTTCACAGGAGATCCAATCGTAAAAAGAGGCTGGCACCTCCTCCCTTCCTTCTTGCTCCCTCTCTCGCCATGTGACACGGCTGAGTCCCTTTCACCTTCAGCCATAAGTGGAAGCACCAGACTGGCGTGGTGCTTCTTGTACAGCCTGCAGAACCATGAGCCAAAAGAAACTCTTTTCTTTGTAAATTACCCAGTTTTGGGTATTCCTTTATAACAATGCAAAATGGACCAATATAGTACCTTCAGCATTCTAAGTTCAAAATGAAGCATCCATTTGATTGGGCTAGGTCCTAGGTCTGTCACCAGCAGCTGGAAAGTAGGGAAGGAACCACCATCTTCCTCCAGCTTCCATAGTGGGAGACAAAGCTGCCTCTCATCTATCTTGAGGTTCCCCCAAAACGGGAGATTACTCAATGCAGGACAGTCAAAATGGACAAACGTCCACTACATCTCATTAATGTGGTATGTCATATTGATAACATTAAATTGTTGCTTTATCTATTTACTAAATTTATGTTTTGAAACAGGGTCTTGCTTTCACCGCCTACAGATTCCAGGAGCTCCCAGCCGAGGACGTCGGGTCTTATCGTCCTTGCTGTTTTGCCACCCCATTCCTCTCAATAAAGTGGTTTGAACCCAAAAAAAAACAAAAAACAAAAAAAAAACAGGGTCTTTGTTCTATTGCCCAAGCTGGAGTGCAGTGGTACAATCATAGCTCATAGTAACCTCAAACTCCTCCTGGGCTCAAGTGATCCTGCCATCTCAGCCTCTCAAATAGCTGGGACTATGGGTGTGTACCAGCCTGGGCAACATGGCCAAACCCTGCCTCTATTAAAAATACAAAAAAAAAAAAAAATTAGCTGGGTATAGTGGCGCATGCCTGTAATCCTAGGTACTCAGGAGGCTGAGGCATGAAAATTGCCTGAACCTGGGAGGTGAAGCTTACAGTGAGCCAAGATCGTGTCACTATACTACAGCCTGGGCAGCAGAGTGAGATTCCGTCCCAAAATAAATAAATAAATAAAAATAAATGAGTAAATTTTGGAAGAACACAATTCAGTATGTAACACTGACATGTTAGAGACTCTGTGAAGATATGTGTAAGAGTTAAAGAAAGAGGAAAGAAACATGAAAAGTGGCTCAACAAAGACAGGTTTATTTTGGAGAATAAATCTAAGAGGGGCTTCTGGTTGATTTCTGTCAGGAGCGCTCTCTCTTACAGACTAAGAGTATTTTTCGGTTTTATGGTGAGAGAGCTTATTACAGGTTTGCGGGACAGAAGTTTATGGTTGGAATGTCTCTGGTCAGAGGGGAGGTTATCCTGGGGCTGGCATGTCTCCGGTCGAGGTGGGGTTTGGAATGTTTCTGGTCAGAGATGTCATTTGTGGTTTATGTTCATGCTGACCTTAGCCATTAGGTTGATGCCCTTTAGAATTAGGCAGTTTTTGATCAACGGGAACTATAGAATGGCAATGCTTATCCAAGATGGCGATGTTCCTCCTCTGTCAATGTGAATGCTGTTGGCTTCCTCTCTGCAAGTATTTGAGAGCTACAGTTCTCAATACTGCTAATATCTTCACCTGACTTCCAGCTTTTTGAAACCTCTTGACATCTCTCTGCTGGATTGTCTGTTATTAACCTGACAGCATTCCCTCCCTCTTCTACAGTGTTCTCTGCATCACAGAATTACATTTTCAAGAATCTCTTTCTTAGAGATTGCCAATGAGAGGTACTTGCAAAGATTTGGAAGACAAAAGAAAAAGCTGTTCTTTGGCTGCAGCTGTGGGCAGACTGGATGAATAGAACTGCAGACCTGAGGTCTTATTGGCTTCCAAGTACACCGTTGCAAATGACCCATCTCAGGGCTGTGGGTCGCTAAGAAGACAGTAACTTAGTCCTCACAGAGCTCTTGAGCAGAGATGAGATGAGGGAGACATGAGTGAGAGAGGGTTGTGCAAGTGCAGGATTGGATGTTGTTTTTACTAAAAATTCGGACATTTTGTTGATCATGGGGTTTTTTTTCACATTGTTTGTTTTTAAAAAATATTGCATTGAAATGTTAATTAGCTGGATTGGTTCTTTCTGCAATGCGTAATAGATCAAAACATCACATGGTACTCCGTAAACACATAATTATTCCTTGTCAATGAAAAAAAAATTTTGTTTGATGAGCATGGTGGCTTGAGCCTACAGTCCCAGATACTTGGGAGGCTAAAGTGGGAAGATTGCTTAAGGCCAGGAGTTGGAGACCAGCCTGGGCAACATAGCAAGACCCCTTACCTCTATAAATAAATAAATAATGCTTAAAAATATACTCCATGGCTGGATGCAGTGGTTCACGCCTGTAATCCTAGCACTTTGGGAGGCCAAGATGGGTGGATCACTTGAGGTCAGGAGTTCGAGACCAGCCTGGCCAACATGGTGAAACCCTGACTCTACTAAAAATGCAAAAATTAGCTAGGTGTGGTGGTGGGTGCCTGTAATTCCAGCTGCTTGGGAGGCTTAGGCAGGAGAATCACTTGAATTTGAGAGGCGGAGGTTGCAGTGAGCCAAGATCATGCCACTGCACTCCAACCTAGGGGACAGAGTGAGACTCTGTCTCCAAAAAATATACACATATATATGTATATACATATACACATATGTATGTGTATATATATTGCACTAAAATATTCTTTGATGCCCCCTTAAAACTTGTACCTGAGAAGACTGCCTCACTAGTCCTACTCCAGTCCCAGCCCAGCCCTTAAAAGATCCACAGAGTTTCCATGGGAGGTGGTGAGATTCACTCACTTCAGTGCTATCGTCTAAGACTGGTGGCAGTGGCTTGCCTGCCCTTCATTTCCCCAGCCTTCCAATGGTGGGGTAAGCCTGAAATTCCCCATATTCAAACCTTTCCTACTTGAAATATACAAGTTGGTTTCTGCTTTTCCAACGGAACCTTGACTTACACAATCCCTCATTGACTGGGTTCTCCTCTTCTGAGCTCTCTGTTGTGGATCTACATCTTTTTTACTCTTTTACTCTGATTTTAGTAAACTTCTGGTGTGGAGCAGAAGAAAACTGATATGTTTAACTGACATCAGCTTTCTAAAAATCCCTCCTCTACCCTCAAATTTCGTTTCTAAAGTTTTGAATTCAATTACACATTATCCATTGCATTATAAACATGATCACTGACAGCATCTTCTAAATTTTTGTTTTTGTCCAGGTAATCTTCAGCACTCTATACCAAGTCCCCATGATGTCCTTTTATTTATTTATTTATTTTTTTTTTTTTTTTTTAAGACAGAGTCTCACCCTGTCGACCAGGCTGGAGTGCAACGGAACAATCTCGGCTCACTGCAACTTCTACCTCCCAGGTTCAAGCTATTCTTCTGTCTCAGCCCCCCAAGTAACTGGGATTACAGGTGTGTGCCACCATGCCTGGCTAATTTTTTGTATTGTTAGTAGAGACGGGGTTTTGCCATGTTGACCAGACTGGTCTTGAACTCCTGAGCTCAGGCTCAGGTGATCCGCCTGTCTTGGCCTCCCCAAGTACTTGGATTACAGGCATGAGCCACCGTGCCCAGACTAAAGATTTGATAGAAGAAGTTTAAATTGAAAAGAAGAGTTGGAAAATAAACTTGTAGAAATCTCCTAAAAAGTAGAATAAAAAAGCAAACAGATGCAAAGAAAAGAGAAAATCATAATAAAATTAGATAATTAATTCATTGAACGTTAATAATCACCTGACAGGAGTTATGCAAGAAGAGCGGTAATCTCCATCAGAAAATAATAGAAGAAAATGTCCAGAACTGAAGAATATGAGTGTCCAGATTAAAAGCATCCAGCACAATGTGTTTTTGAAAGACCCATGCCAAAGCATGTCATTGTTAGGTTGGTGCTATAGTAATGGCAAAACCGCAATTCATTTTGCACCAACATAATAGGAAATTTTAGATCACCAAAAACAGATATATCTTTGAAATGTCTATAATGAAAAAGCACAGGCCACAGAGTTACATTAAAAAGTAACATTGGGAGGCTGAGGTAGGTGGATCACTTGAGGCCAGGAGTTTGAGACCAGCCTAGCCAACATGGTGAAACCCTGTCTTTACAAAAATAAACAAAAAATCAGCTGGGCGTGGTGGCGCGCCTGTAGTCCCAGGTGCTTAGGAAACTGAAGCATGAGAATCACTTGAACCCGGAAAGCAGAGGTTGCTGTGAGCCGAGATGGCTCCACTGCACTCTAACTCAGAGTAAGACTGTCTCAAAATAAATAAATAAGTAAATAAATAAATGTGACAATCAGAAAAAAGACAATCAGAATGTCCTCAGACTTTTAAAAGCAACACAAGAAGCAAAACACAATGAAGTAATGCTTTCAAAATAAGAAGGAAATATTATTTCCAATATGGAATTCTATTCCCAAACTATCAATCAAGTGTGAGGGTGGAATAAAGGCATTTTCATGCATTGTCTCAAAAAAATTTACTTCTTATGACTTCTTTGTCAGGAAGCTATTGGAAAATATGGTCAACCAAAATGAAAGATTAAGCCATAAAGATTGGCAGGAGAGCCAGGATTTAGAAAACATAACACAGAGAGAGGCCACAGAAAATTCCAAAATGCTTGGAGAACAACCAGTTCAGACCGAGTAAACTTATAGGAGGCCCTAGGAGAGATATGTACAGGGAGGGAATTAAAAGAGAAATTTGATGTGCCTGACCACATGAAAAAAATATTTTTAGCAGAATTTTGCAATTCTGTTGGAGAGCTTAGAAAAAATTAGAGACAGCAGCCAGGCACGGTGGCTCATGCCCGTAATCCCAGCACTCTGGGAGGCTGAGATGGGCAGATCACCTGAGGTCAGGAGTTCGAGACCAGCCTGACCAACATGGAGAAACCCCGTCTCCACTAAAAATACAAAATTAGTCGGGCTTGGTGGCACATGCCTGTAATCCCAGCTACTTGAGGTGGAGGCAGAATTGCTTGAACCTGGGAGGTGAAAGTTGCAGTGAGCCGAGATCGTGCTATTGCACTCCAGCCTGTACAACAAGAGCAAAATTTCATCTCAAAAAAAAAAAAAAGAAAAAGAAGAAGGAAAGAAAAGAAAGAATTAGAGGTAGTGACAGAGAAAACTGAGCAAACAAAAACAAGAAGCCATAATTCCAAGGAAAATACAGAAGTTGACCAAAAGAGAAAATGTAATCATAGTACTTGGTACAGATCAGTAGGGAATAATATTTGCATAGTCATAATAACGTAGAACATTAAATAAAAACTGTGCCTTAACCATATTGAGAGAATGGTAGGAGTACATGGTGCCATGAAACTGCTAAATCCTTTTCTATGTTGTGACTGACATTGCTGGTTTCCCACCTAATATCTTTTCTCCTCTTATGATTTACCAATAGAACATTGATTCTGTTTGGAGCAGCAATGCACCTAATTTTAAAATCTCATTTTCAGCCAGGCACAGTGGCTCACACCTGTAATTCCAGTACTCTGGGAACCCAGGGCAGGAAGATGACTCGACGCCAGGAATTCAGGACCAACCTAGTGAGACCTTGTCTCTATTAAAAAAAAAAAAAAAAAAGCTGGGTGTGGTGGCACATGCCTGTAGTTCCAGCTACTTAGGAAGCTGAGGCAAGAGGATCACTTGAACCCCAGAGTTAGAGGCTGCAGTGAGCCAGTCACTCAAACCCAGTGATTGCACCACTGCACTCCAGCCTGAATGATGGAGTGAGCCCCTGTCTAAAAATAAAATAAAATTAAATTAAAAATTTAAAAATCCCAGTTTGCCTTCTAATGACTGAAATAGAACAGAAATCTGTAGTGACTTCTGAGAAAGTTTTTCTTTCTTGATCTCAGTGCTATCTTTTCCACCTTGTCACTTGCTGCTTCTTCCTCTTGGGAAAGGGTAATCCAGGCTTGGGGATGCCGTAGTCATTTTGTGACCCTGACGATGAAAACCACATGCTGAAGATGGAGAAGCCACAGAAAACAAGAGGCTGATTCTTGACGACATCCTTGAACAGCTGCACTAATTCCAATGTATTAGTAACACACAAGTAGAAAATAAAATTAAAGACTGGGTGTGATAAGTCACACCTGAAATTCCAATAATTTGGGAGTCCCGAGAGGGAGGACTGCTTGAGACCAGGAGTTCGAGACCAGCCTGGGCAACATAGCGAGACTCCTATCTCAACAACAACAACAACAACAACAACAAAAATTAAAAATCAGTGAGGCGTGGTGGCTGGTGCCTATAATCCCAGCTACTTGAGAGGCTGAGATGGGAGGATCACCTGAGCCCAGGAATTCAAGGCTGCAATGAGCCATGATTGTGCCACCACACTCCAGCATAGCTGACAGGGCAAGATCCCATCTCTAAAAGAAAAAGAAAATGAAATGGAAAATACAATCACTTGTAACAATAGCAAAACTCATCAAATACCTAGAAATAAATCTGACAGGAAACATGTGAGACTCCTGCACTGAAAACTACAAAACATTGCAGATAGAAATTAAGAAGCCCTAAATAAATGGAAAGATATACCATGTTCATGGTTAGATGACTCAATATTGTAAAAATGTCAGTTCTCACAAAATTGATCTGTAGATTCAGCACATTCTCTATCAAAATAGCAGCAAGCTCATTTTTTATGTATGGAATTTGACAAGCTAATTCTAAATTTTATGAGGACATGCAAGATACCTAGAATAGACAAAATAATCTTGAAGAATGAGAACTTACACTACCAGAGATCAAAACTTTATATTAAAAAACTTATCTCCATTACTTTGTTGATCTCTACTCTTTATTATTTTCTTCATTCCAACTGATTTGGGTTTAATTTACTGTTCTTGTTCTAGCTTGAGATGGAAGCTTAGATCATTGGTTTTCAATTTTTTTAAATGTACCTTTTCATTTTGAAATAATTATAAGAAGTTATAAAATTAGTACATAGAGTTTCTTTTCTTGGTGTGTTTTTGTTTTGTTTTGTTTTGTTTGTTTGAGACAGGGTCTCACTCTGTCACCCAGGCTGGAGTTCAGTGGCCCCAATCTTGGCTCACTACAGCCTCAACCTCTCTAGACCAAGCAATCCTCTTGCCTCAGACCACTGAGTTGATGGAACTACAGGTGCACACCACCATGCCTGGCTAGCTTTTGTACTGTTTTGTAGGGATGGATCTCCCTATGTTGCCCAGGCTGGTCTTGAACTCCTAGGCTCAAATGATTCACCCACCTTGGCCTCCCAAAGTGCTGGAATTACAGGTATGAGCCACTGTGCCTGGCCCTCATAGAGTTTCTTGAGCCCTTCACTCAGCTTCTACTTATGGTGACATCTTACATAACTAAAGCAAAATGTCAAAACTAGGAAATTGACATTAGTACACAATTATTGACTAGACTACAGATTTTATTTCACCAATTTTAACATGCATTCATTTATGTGTGGGGTGGGGAGGGGTGTCTGTGCAATCCAAACTCATGTATAGATTAATGTAACCATACCACAATCAAGATACAGAACTGGTCTATCATCATAAAGCAACTCCCTCCTGCTGCCCCTCTATATTTCCATCCGTATGCTTTTATCCCAGTCCCTGTCCCTTAGCCACCACCAGTCTGTTCTCCATCTCTATAGTTTTGTCAGTTTGAGAATGTTATGTAAAGGGAGATGTGGTACATAACCTCTTAACATTGACATTTTTTCACCAAGCACAATGAAAAAGTTCGTCCAAGCCATTGCATGTATCAATATTTCATTCTTTTTTATTGCTGAGTAGTATTCCATTGTATGAATGAACCAGAGTTTGTTTAATCATTCACCCACTGAAGGACATTCCTTTTATTCCCAGTTTGTGTCTATTAAAATAAAGCTGTTATGAACATTGATGTACAGGTATTTAACATGCACTCATTTATGTATGCGTTAAATAGACAGATATTTGTCTGAACATAAGTTTCTATTTTTATGGGGAAAATGCCCAAGAGTGCAATTGCTAGGTTTTGTGGTAAGTGTATGTTTAGTTTTACAAGAAACTCCCAAACTATTTTCCAGAGTGGCCATGCCATATGACGTTCCCACCAATCTCTCAATATATAAGAGATGTAGTTTCCCTGCATCCTTGCCAGGAAATATTCTTTTAAAATATATCCATCAAGGCCAAGTGCAATGGCTCACACTTGTAATCCCCTCACTGTGGGAGGACAGGGTGGGAGGATCACCTGAGGTCAGTAGTTCAAGACCAGCCTGGCCAACATGGTGAAACCCCATCTCTACTAAAAATACAAAATTAGCCAGGTGTGGTGGCACATGCCTGTAATCCCAGCTACTTGGGAGGCTGAGGCAGGAGAATCGCTTGAACCTGGGAGATGGAGGTTCCAGAGAGCCAAGATTATGCCACTGCACTCCAGCCTGGGCAACAAGAGTGAAACTCCATCTAAAACACAAACAAACAAATAAACAAACAAACAAAAAATATATGCATTAGAGTTATAAATTTCCACCTGAGCCTACTTAGTTGTTTAAGTCACGATTAATCTGGGCTCCTAATACTCAGAGCTGACTGTAATCTTAATTGATTGCAGCCTGTCCAACCCCAGAGGGTCACCAATAACATCATGATCTAGTGCTTTAGAAAATACAATTTGAAGGCTTCTATTAAATATCTTGAATTAAATTGCAGGGGTAAACCTGATTAGCATGGTCTGGAGAAAACCTGGAATCTCTTCAAAGATGCTCTTTTCACTTTAAACTTTAAACATTTTTTTTTTGCATAATTATATCATATTTTCATGAAAACTTGCCATCTAAATGGGATAAGGAAAAATATCTATAGACCAAAAAGTATTGGAAATATTGTGAGACCGTTAAAAAGAATAAGATACCTCTTTATGGATTTATAGGGAAAGATTACCATAATTTATAGTTACATGAAAAAAAATTACAGAAAAATATAAGCCCACTTAGGTCATATATGTAGTTTTCTATATTTATGTAACAATTTTTAAGCCTAAAAGAATACACAAAATTGTTAACAATGAGGTGAGATTTTTGTGTCTGAGGTGAGTGATTATTGAGCAAAATTTTAATATTTAAATATTGCTTACTATGTTATTAAGCAAAATTTAAGTACATTTCAAAGTTTTGAAAAAGAGACAGTCCTTAAACCATTAATACCTTTTCAAATAGCAGAATTCCCTCCTGCTAGTTTAAGTTGATTATTTACCAAAAGATGCTTAAAAACATTGAAAAAGGTCAATCAATCATTGGGTAAGCTATTGATCAGACCATGGAGCAACAGATTATCTTCATCTGTAAATGAAT
>NW_012103365.1:1516157-1517543 GCF_000951045.1 Mandrillus leucophaeus
AAAGAAAGAAAGAAAGAGAAAGAAAGAAAACTGAAAGAATCGTATGTTGAACATCCATTCTTCTTTTTTTAATCCAATACAAACAGACAAAATCTCTGCTCTCGTAGAGCTTAAATTTAGTGAATGTTAGCTTACAGCTTACTTTTTTTTCCTCCAGAGCCTAAACTGACTAGCCCATGTTTTCAACCTGAGTACTGGCTCTCTTTCTGCTAGAAAAGCTTCAAGTTCAATTGGATTCTATTAAGGTTTGGTCTAGCAATTATCCACCTTTATCAATGTTTTTCAGTGTTTTTGTTTTTGTTTTGTTTTGTTTGTTTGTTGTTTTTGAGATGGGGTCGCACTCTGTTGCCCAGGCTGTAGTGCAGTAGTGCAACCTTTATCAATGTTTTTCAATGTTTTTGTTTTTGTGTTGTTTTGTTTGTTTGTTGTTTTTGAGATAGGGTCACACTCTATTGCCCAGGCTAGAGTGCAGGGGTGCAACCTTTATCAATGTTTTTCAGTGTTTTTGTTTTTGTGTTGTTTTGTTTGTTTGCTGCTTTTGAGATAGGGTAGCACTCTGTTGCCCAGGTTGGAGTGCAGGGGTGCAATCACAGCTCATTGCAATCTCCACCTCTCAGCCTCCCAAAGTGCTAGGACAACAGTGCCTGGCCTGTCAGTGTTCTTAAGTGCAAGGAATCTGCACACCCAGGACCCAGTAAAAATGAAATAAAATGAAGGAGCCGAGCCCGTTGTTCAAAAATTTCTAAAAATTTCAAGACAGTAAAGCATCAAACCAAGCCCAAGGTCCTTCGAAGCATGGGGCCTTGGACAACTGCACAAGTCACATACCCATGAAGCTGGTCCTGTGCCTATCATTCATAACCAAATTCTAGCCCACGTAGAATATACAAATTGTAATATAACTGTCTCTGACTGGCCCATTCAACCCTCCAGCCTGCATTTCCATTGTCTGAGACAACCTCTTTCTCAAGCATAGTCTTCCGGAGACAGAGGAGACAACCGTAACCCAAATCAGAACTGGTTCTGTTATTTTACTCACTTGTTCACTCACAAAATGTATGTTGAGCTCCCATTGTGTGCCACTGTTCTTCACATTGAGGATAGAGCAGTGAACAAAAGACAGAAATGCCTGCTCTGGAGGAGCCTGCATTCTAATGCAAAAAGACAGACGACAAACAAGTAATAGACACAGTGTATCAGACAGAAATCGATGCTATGCGGAAAGACAAACATCACATGTTCTCGCTTATTTGTGGAATCTAAAAATTACAACAATTGAACTCATGGACACAGAGAGTAGAAGGATGGTTACCAGAGACTGGGAAGTGTGGTGGGGTGCGATGGTTAATGGGTACAAAAAAAATAGAAAGAATGAATAAGACCTAT
>NW_012103365.1:1521463-1524717 GCF_000951045.1 Mandrillus leucophaeus
TTGCTGGTTAAAAATCCTGCCCGTCCCTGGGCAATGGAACATCTTGGTGTGAGAACCGATTGTATGCTCTGCTTACTGAGATAGGAGAAAACCGCCTTACCGCATAAGGTGGGACTTGCTGATGGGACTTGCTGGAGCAATGCGGCTAAGAGGTTTCTGGAGATGTTTGCATATGTGTATCAAGGCACAGCATTTTCCTTTGAACTTACCCATGTCACAGATATCTTTATCCATATGTCTTACTGCTAATTTTCTCCCTAAAGTGATCCTGTTGTCCTGCCACTCCCTTGTCTTTAAGATGGTAAAGATAATTATCAATAAATACTAAGGGAACTCAGAGACCGGTGCCGGCGTGGGTCCTCTGTAAGCTGAGCGCCGGTCCCCTGGGCCCACTTTTTCTTTCTCTATACTTTGTCTCTGTGTCTCATTTCTTTTCTCAAGTCTCTCGTTC
The DNA here is from genome assembly GCF_000951045.1 of Mandrillus leucophaeus. NCBI lineage: Eukaryota > Metazoa > Chordata > Mammalia > Primates > Cercopithecidae > Mandrillus > Mandrillus leucophaeus. Next base: position 1,521,915 of record NW_012103365.1, read on the forward strand.
CACCTAACGAGAAACGCCCACAGGTGTGGAGGGGCAGGCCACCCCTTCAAACTGTGAGGATGCTTTGCTTGCTAGCTCGCGCCCACCGCTTTTGAAACAACATGTCTGGACAGACCACACCCATAAGCTGCTCTCCGAAGAGACCCAGGCAGATGCCCCAGCCCCTCAAGCTCACAAGGCAGCCATCTACTCCCCCAATCAGAGCTCCAACAGCAGGCTTGGAGAAGCAGCATGGGCAGCGGGGAGGGGAAGCAGTGGGGCATGTGGGGGTCCCCGCCACCCACAGAGCTAGTCTCTGTAGAAGGCGCTATGTGGCAAGGACCAGGAAGGGAACTGCGCTACAGAAAGCTGACACCACTTCTGCATCTTTAACTTTCCCCAGAATCCAAGATTCAGCCCTGCTTCCCCAGCCCCGCCCCAGCCCCACTGTGCATTAAGCAGCTCAGGTTAAAATGGGGAGAAGGTCAACCATTGCTTCTAGACAAAATACAGAGTTAGGTTTCCGAGAGCCTCTGGTCACAACATTTTCATCAACTGATCAATATGTAACTTTGCTTTATGTGTGTTTCCATTTAAGGTCACCTTATTTAATATGTAGTTGATGCAATAACGTTGACATCATGGCCAACAGCACTATAATTCATGCCTTAATAAAGTCTATCTAACACACGCCTTTCTCAGTAAGGCACATACAGCCTTCCTGTGCTTAGGAATACTAGGTAGCACTTCTCACTACACTCGGGAGCCATTGTACTCTGAGCACAATTGAGTGGAATTGTAAATCAGTGACAGAAAGAAATTTGGGAAATTCACATATATGTGACAATTAAGACACTCCCGAATAAATATTGGATCAAAAAAGAAACTACCGTCTGGGCACGGTGGCTCATGCCTGTAATCCCAGCACTTTGGGAGGCTGAAGAGGGTGGATCATGAGGTTAGGAGTTCAAGACCAGCCTGGCCAACATAGTGAAATCTCGTCTCTACTAAAAATACAAAAAATAGTAGAACGTGGTGGCAGGAGCCTGTAATACCAGCTACTTGGGAGGCTGAGGCAGAATTGCTTGAACCCGGGAGGTGGAAGTTGCAGTGAACAGAGATTGCATCATTGCATTCCGGCCTGGGTGACAGTGCAAGACTCCATCTCAAAAAAAATAAAAAAAACAAAAAATAAAAAAACCCAACAGGGAAATTAGAAAATATTTTGAGAAGAGTAAAAATGACACAACATATAAAAATTATGGGATGTAGCTTAAGCAGTTATTAGGGGGAAATTTACACCTGTGGACACCTACATTAAAAAAGAAGAAAGATCTCAAATCAATAACCTAACTCTACACCCTCAGACTCAAGAAAAGGGAGAATGAATGAAATCATGTAGGGCCTTATGGGGCACTGTAAGAACATCAGCTTCCATAACCTCTGAGTATCTTTTGTATTCTGAGACCTGGAGAAAAATCCAAAAGATGAAGAACCAACCCACGGGTTTAAAGAAAACTAAAAAAAAAAAAAAAAAAAAAAGTCAATTCTCATTATTCATGGATTTCATATTTGCAAATTTGCCTACTTACTAAAATTTATTTGTAACCCTAAAATCAATACTTGCAATGCCTTTAGGGACATGTGCCAAGCAGCAGAAAATTTAATCACCCACTGTGCTTGTTCTCAGCTGAGGTCAAATAAGGCAACACTCTACCCTCTTGTTTCAGCTCTTATACTGTAAACACATGTCCTTTTTTGCAGTCTATTTAGTGCCACAATTTTCACACTTTTGTTTTGTTGGTGAGTTTGCTCCCTAGTGCTGAAGTGCTATCTAGTATTCCTAAGCACAGGAAGGCTGTATGTGCCTTACTGAAAAAATTTATGTGTTAGATAAGCTTTATTCAGGCATGAGTTATATAGTGCTGTTGGCCATTATTTCAGTGTTATTGAATCAACTATATATTAAATAAGGTGACTTTAAACAGGAACACACATAAAACAAAGTTACGTGTCGATCAGTTGATGAAAATGTTGTGACCAGAGGCTCTCAGGAACCGAACTCTATATTTCGTCTAGAAGCAATGGTTCAGTATTCACTAGTTCAGTGTTTGTGGCAGCTTTATAGAACATAGCTACCCCAAATAGCAAGAATTGATTGTACATGTCCAGTTCTAAAGGTAATCTGACCATGATTTCTCTCATCCACACAAACTGAAGAGGCTGGTTGGAGAACGTCCCTTTTACTCCTTCATCTATTCATTCTAAAATTGTGAATCGCATGTCATGGGAGATGAGCCTTCCACTGGAGACCTCCTGCGTAAAAGGAGAAACTATGGCTGCTGTCCGCAGTGCTGATATCTAAAGCCAGCTTCTCTCAAGAGAAGTAACATCAAAAAAATCATTGAAATCCACACAACTGAATCTGAGAACTCTGGTTCCTACTCCCCAAAGGTCAAAGACAGTAGGTTGCTCCAAAAGACTAAGTCAGTAAGAATGCATGAAGAGACAGCATTGATCCCATCTTGGTGGAGCAAGATAACATCCACAAGAACTGAGGGACATCATTCTAGATTTGTAGGAATCCTGGAAACAGTCAAACTTGGGAGCAAGATTACTTATCTCCTCTGGGTCCCACATTTAGCCAACCCTGTGCCACAGATGCCTAAGCCTTAGTAGCAGCTTAATCAAGTTTTCTAAGCCACTTTATATATCTATATATCTCTTCTGACTCTATGGAAGATTTAAGATCTCCTGCTATCTCTTGTGACTAGCCTCCTGAGACCCTGGACCCCAGCACTGATCCTCTAAGGACCAGAAACTC
>NW_012103365.1:1524767-1527391 GCF_000951045.1 Mandrillus leucophaeus
ATGAGTTATATAGTGCTGTTGGCCATTATTTCAGTGTTATTGAATCAACTATATATTAAATAAGGTGACTTTAAACAGGAACACACATAAAACAAAGTTACATGTCGATCAGTTGATGAAAATGTTGTGACCAGAGGCTCTCAGGAACCGAACTCTATATTTCGTCTAGAAGCAATGGTTCAGTATTCACTAGTTCAGTGTTTGTGGCAGCTTTATAGAACATAGCTACCCCAAATAGCAAGAATTGATTGTACATGTCCAGTTCTAAAGGTAATCTGACCATGATCTCTCTCATCCACACAAACTGAAGAGGCTGGTTGGAGAACGTCCCTTTTACTCCTTCATCTATTCATTCTAAAATTGTGAATCACATGTCATGGGAGATGAGCCTTCCACTGGAGACCTCCTGCGTAAAAGGAGAAACTATGGCTGCTGTCCGCAGTGCTGATATCTAAAGCCAGCTTCTCTCAAGAGAAGTAACATCAAAAAAATCATTGAAATCCACACAACTGAATCTGAGAACTCTGGTTCCTACTCCCCAAAGGTCAAAGACAGTAGGTTGCTCCAAAAGACTAAGTCAGTAAGAATGCATGAAGAGACAGCATTGATCCCATCTTGGTGGAGCAAGATAACATCCATAAGAACTGAGGGACATCATTCTAGATTTGTGGGAATCCTGGAAACAGTCAAACTTGGGAGCAAGATTACTTATCTCCTCTGGGTCCCACGTTTAGCCAACCCTGTGCCACAGATGCCTAAGCCTTACTTTATATATCTATATATCTCCTCTGACTCTATGGAAGATTTAAGATCTCCTGCTATCTCTTGTGACTAGCCTCCTGAGACCCTGGACCCCAGCACTGATCCTCTAAGGACCAGAAACTCAACAGAGGTATTGCAAAAACGTTCCAAGGCTGGGTGCAGTGGCTTACGCAGCTCTTTGGGAGCAGCACTTTGGGAGGCCGAAGCGGGTGGATCACGAGGCCAGGAGTTTGAGACCAGCCTGACCAACATGGTAAAACCCCGTCTCTACTAAAAACAAACAAACAAACAAACAAAAATTAGCCAGGCGTGGCGGCACATGCTTATAATCCCAGCTACTCAGGAGGCTGAGGCAGGAGAATCACTTGAACCTGGGAGGTGGAGGTTGCAGTGAGCCGAGATCACACCACTGCACTCCGCCTTGGGTGACAGAGTGAGACTCTGTCTCAAAACAAAAACAAAACCCAAACATTCCAAAGGAGTATAAATAGAATTTCAGAGAAAGCGATGCATTGGAGAAGCCAAGAGAAGAGTGTGTTTCACTGAGACAATGATCGTTTGCAAGTGCCAAAGAAGGCAACAGTAGAGAAACTATGCAATATGAGATGTTTTTGCAATCCAGAATTTATTCTGATTTTGCTTGGAAAGAACCACTTCTTCCCCATTCTCAGCCTTTGTGTTTTGCGTGAAGCTGAATCTACCCAGAGATGGAGCATATAATCCAAGCCTGAGCCAATCAACGCATCCCATTCTTCTAATCATGGTGTTCAACTAGAAGTTGAAACAGCCAGGCACGGTGGCTTGCACCTTTAATCCCAGCTACTCAGGAGGCTTAAGCTTAGAAATTCAAGGCTGCAGTGAACTATGATTACACCACTGCCCTCCAGCCTGGGCAACAGAATGAGACCCTGCCTCTAATAAGTAAAAAAAGGAGTTGAAACATGCCTCAAACAAGGCAATAAAGCCCAATCAAGATTGTCCTACAATATGTGCTTAAGCTATCAGTCCATCTGGACTCAGCATTATGTATATGTAGGGGCTAGAGTTAGAGTAGCCATCTTGCAACAACACTGGACAGAGAATGGTGTGAACACTAATGAATTAGAACTAAGACTCAAAGGCAGAAAAACCAGGACCTGGTGACATCTTTTGAATTCAAGTGTAAGCTGAGCCTGAAGCCAGACTCCCTTATACATAAGCCAATTTGTTTCATTCTTTAGCCTAAGTTAGTTCATGGTTGTTTGATTCTGATATTTGCAATATACACAGTTTTACCTGAATTAGAAATAAGCACTGGATGCAGACTGTTTCAAGTGATGCATGATAAAATGTGGAACTGACAAGGGTGAAATAGGTGGGGTATAGGGCAATAAAAGCCCCTCTGACACAGTTGGAAAGCTGTGCAGTCAATGAACCCCCATCACCATAGGTAATCTGTGCATTCTCTTGACCCATAAAAGAGTCTAATTAATAAAAGAATGTTTCTTCACTCTGAAAGGCCAAGGCAGGTGGATCACTTGCACTCAGGAGTTCAAGACCAGTCTGGGCAACATGACGAAATCCCATCTCTACAAAAAAAAAAAAAAAAAAGCGTCTTACACTAGAAAAATGATGCTAACTTTTGCCAGAAACATATGTGTACCCTTTGGGGAAAAAGGGTCCTAGAAAATTAACGTAACCAACTTTATATTTTTCTATTTCAACAACTGATGCTATTGGCTTAAGCTAAGACTATACACAGAAATAGCATCCAGGTCATTGAATTAGGGTCCAATTAATAAATAAGAATGGTCTTCTAGCATGCCACTACCCTTCATCAGCCCAGCAAGAAAGACTTTCCTTGTCTTCAACAAGGAAGACTT
>NW_012103365.1:1528831-1531382 GCF_000951045.1 Mandrillus leucophaeus
ATATCGGTAGAAAAACAAGCAAATGGCTTCTATACCATTGCTCTTGACAAGCAAGTCTAAAATCTTAGTATCTAGGGGACAATGTAAGTCTCATCTAATACTGCTTTATCCTAAGTGGACCAGAAGTGTTTTTTTGAAAACAAAGGGAAATTTTGGTTCACTTGTTTTAAGGTTTCTTCCTCACTTACAGCCACATGATCTGAGAATTTCACATTTACCAGTAGTGGTGAACCTCTTCCGTCATATTTGTTTTACCCGTTCCTACCCTCACGGTGTTAGCTGATTGGACCAGGAATGAATACACCAGACTCAAAGAATCTAGCTCATTGGCAGGCCAGTGGCCAATCAAATTCATCTTCGGGACCCACTGAGCATAAGACAGGCTTTGAAAACTCAAGAAAGCCCACAAAATCCTCTGCCAGGCACAGTGACTTACACCTGTAATCCCAGCACTTTGGGAGGCCAACACGGGCAGATTGCTTGAGCCCAGGAGTTCGAGACCGGCCTGGGCAATATAGAAAGACCTTCATCTCTACAAAACCACAACATGTATCTGGGTGTGGCAGTGCATGCCTATGTTTCCAGCTACTCTGGAGGCTGAGGTGGGAGGATCACTTGGGCCTGGGAGGTGGAGGTTTCAGTGAGCCAAGATCGCACCACTGCACTCCAGCCTGGGTGACAAAGCCAGACGCTGTCTCAAGTAAAAATAAAAATAAAAATAAAGAAAGACCACAAAATCCTCCTCCTGAGAGATCCAGACCTTTCCTGGTTCCCATTCTCCTGAGACCCTCTGTGTTTCTTTGGATTCTATAAAAGAGCTCTGCCTGCATCCATTTAATAATTTATTGATTCTGCTTGAGCTAATTTGAGTCTGTTTCTGTTGCCTGAAACCAAATGACTTTGCCAAGGCTAGGTCCAGTCATAGTCACATCCAAGGATGGCACGGAGGCCAGGGAAGGTGAAGCAGAATATGCCAGAGTGTGAGTAGAAAGAGATGAGGGCAGAGGGACAACAGGGTCAGACGACAGAGGGCCTTGTAGATGATCATAAGGACTTTGGCTTTCATTATAAATGAAGCAAGAAGACATTGAATGGGTTTAAATGGAGAAATGGCATGTCTAACCTTAATTCAATAAGAATCTCTTTGGCTGGCTTATTGACAATAGGCCGTGGAGGGCAGAATTAGCAAGACTAGTGAGGAGTCTATGGCAATGATTCGGGTGAGAGACAATGATCAATTGGAGCATGGTGGTGGCCCCAGAGGTGGGGAGATGTAGATTCTAGGTATGTTTTATAAATCTGAACACTGATGCTTCAACAGGGAGAGGACGTTGCCTATGGTCTTATGATGACAGGAGTGGTTTAGAGGCAATACCACTCTGTACTGAAGAATCAGATGGTGATGGTCATAGGAATGTACACATTTACCAAAACTCCTTGACTTGTACATTTTGGGCCAGGTGTGGTGGCTCATACCTTTCAATCCCACTTCGAAAGGCCAAGGCAGGCGAATTACTTGAGGCCAGGAGTTCAAGACCAGCCTGGGCAACATAGTGAAACCCCATCTCCACAAAAATAAGAAATTAGCCAGGTGTGGTGGCACAAACCTCTAGTCCTGGCTACTATTTTGTAATCTGAGGCAGGAGGATTTCTTGAGCCCAGGAGTTGGAGGCCGCAGTGAGCTATGATCACACTACTGCATTCCAGCCTGGGTGACAGAGCAAGACCTTGCCTCAAAAACAAACAAATAAAAAGAATTGTGCATTTCACTGTATATAAATTTTAACTTGATTTTTTAAAAAGCCAGTCTAGCCTAATTCCATGCCTATAATTCCAGCACTTTGGGAGGCTGAGATGGGTGTATCCCTTGAACTCAGGAGTTCAAGACTAGCCTTGGAAACATGGTGAAACCCCTTTTCTACCCAAAAAAAACCCAAAAATTAGCTGCGTGTGGTGGCATGCACCTGTGGTCCCAGCTACTTGGGAGGCTGAGGTGGGAGGATCCTTGGAGCCACAGGAAGTTGAGGCTGCAGTGAGCTGTGATCATGCCACTACATTCCAGCCTAGCTGACAGAGCAAGACCCTGTCTCTAAATAAATAAATAAATAAATTTAAAAGACAAAAAGAAGAAAAAGCTGGCTTTATTTTACAGTGAGAATATAACTGTGTATTGTCATTCAAAACAAATATAGAATTTGAACAGTGTGTGTTTCAAAATCCCATTGTATAGGTGTGTGTGTGTGTATATATATATACACACACACATATATATAAAATATGTGTATGTGCACACACACACATACACACGCCAAATAATCACCAAACTGTTAGCCATGCTTATTTGGGAAGGGGTGGGGTCACAGATTATTGTTTTAATTCTTTACAATGAGCATATATTGTTAGAAGAAGGAGCTGAGATTTTTTAGAGGATTTTCTTTAAATTTCTCTCCAATAATGCTGGACCTGTTTCCACCCACCTGGGCAGGCAGCCCTTGGACCAGCAACCAAGGCGTCTCCTAGGAATTTGGAAATTCAGACTCTTAAGACCCAC
>NW_012103365.1:1533677-1540841 GCF_000951045.1 Mandrillus leucophaeus
GAGCCAGCATCAGCCGGTGGCGGCTTCCCGGTGCCCGGGATGCTGGGACACCTTGCCAGGGCGGTAGCGGCCAGCTCTCCGGGGTCTACCCACGCCGTGACCCGGAGCACGGAGCCAGTCGAGAGCCACTCAGGAACCGTATCCGGAGTCCGGCGGTCTGGGGGTCCTGGGCCGCACCTCGCCTTTTTTCTCTGCCCAGCGCCTGCTCAGCCCCCATCCCTGCTGGGATGAGTCGCGTGGACCTGTCCGCTAAGTAGTTCCTTCTACCCTCTGGAATGCTTTCTCCGGAAAAACATGGTGCAGAAAGAAGCAAACACTTGAAGTGGGCTGGTTGGATTCGCTCCAGCGTCTTCAGCCGGGGCTCCCCGTGGCAGACGTGCCTTCCTCACAGGACAGCGCCCGCTTGCTCCGCGCCGGGAGGGCAGGGGCTGCGGGGTCGCTCGGTAGGAGCTCAGGTCCCGGCCCTGAGGCTGAGGGCTGAGTTCAAGTGATTTCTGCACAGGAGTCGCCCCCCGGGACGGGCACTGGCCGGGAACTCTCCGGTCCAGCGAACCCAACGCTAGACTTGGGGCAAATCTCTCATCCTTCCCCAAGCTTTGGGGTCCTGCACTGTGGGATGGGGGACAGGCAAAGTCGGTGGTAGGCGAGGAGGGGGTGCACGGAGTCGCCGCGGCGAGCCAGGACCGTGGAATTCTAAAGAATCCTTCAAATCCTTTCTATCTGTGTGGTCTTGGGCAAATTACCTAACCTCTGTGCCTCAGTTTCCTTCTCTGTGAAATGGGCCGGGTAATAGCACCTCATATAACTGTAGTGAGGATTAAATCAGGTAGTGTGTGAAAAGGACTGAGTGGGATGCCTGGGAGTAGAGAAAGGGATGAATAAGTGATAGCTGCTATTATTGCTGCCTTTCCCGCTGCTGTTATTATTATTAATGATTGAGGAGCAGCCTAGCTAGTCGTTAAAGGGACTCCTAGGTGCAAATCCCCGCTCAGCCACTTTCTAGTGTGACCTTGGGCAAGCTACTTAACCTGTCAGCATCTGTTTCATTTGTATAATGGGGGTGGTTGTGACACCTACCTCAGAAGATTCTTGTGAAAATTAAATGAGGTGACACCTACAAAGTACTTAGAAGAGTAAGTGCTGGATATCAGCCAGTAATTCTTCCACCAAGGTATCACGTTGGATCGGGCTGCATAATCTAATGGTAGCTACAGTCTTGTTTTGCTTTGAAGTTGAAATATTATTTATGTGAATATTTTATCTGTTTTGCAAAGTGCAAGGTCAGTTCCCTTCCTTCACTTGGGGCTCCTCTGACATTGTCGACTGATCCATTGGGGTCAAGGTCATTTCTGGGGAAGGAGCTGATGGGGCAGAGAGACCCCTGAGAGTTGGGGATAGGAGCTTCCAGAATCACAGCTTCTGTTGAACATTCACAGAGAAGGGCTGCAGTTTTATTTATTTGACAAGCAATTGAACCTGGACCTAGATTTTAAAAACAAACTCTTGCTATTTTTTTCTTTCTTTTCTTCTTTCTTTCTTTCTTTCTTTTTTTTTTTTTTTTTTTTTTGTAGTGACAGGGTCTGTAAGGATAGACAATATTTTAAGTGATAAAAACAAAACAAATTATATTCCTGTTGCCCAGAAGCTACTAGCATCATTTTGATGGTGTTCTTTATCCCGGTAAAATCATATCAATTCATGGAGGGTTTAGAGCAGTTTGGCTGCTCTGGGCATCTCACCTCCATGCCCAGCACTCCGTTTCCTTTGCATCAGAGACCTCAAACCCACTAGTATCATAAGCTTGGAAGCCTCCTAGCTTTGCCCCAGCTTCCAATTTTAGCCCATATTTCATGGGTTCAGGGTGGGAAAAAAAACCATAACTCTGCAGGACCCGAATCCTGCCTAAAAATCTTGATGGGGCACATCGAAGTCACAGACACAGGCCCTTTCTGGTCCTGGGGACCACCCTGTATACCCTAGGACATGTCCTAATTTGCCTCTGTCACTGTAGAAGGCATAGGGGGACACAGTTTTCATATACCCCCCATCCCCAATACTAGTGCTCACAAGTCTTGTGAAGTGGTCATGTGCACTGTTCAGAGTTTATAAATTAAATAGCTCAGGGTTCCTTCTCTTTCCTCTACCTTTAGTTCTTGATACTGTTAATTAACTCTCTGCACCCAGCATACTACCAGGCGCCTCAAAGGCAAATGCCATAGTGGTAAAGGCTGCAAGGTTCCATCCAGCTCCTCCACTAACCAGCTGCATCATCTTGCCCAAGATATTCAACCTCTCTGAGCCCATTTTCCTCCTCTGTAACATGGAGATAATAATAGCATGCCTACTTCATGAAACTGTTGAAACACAAAATGAAATATATATAGGCTATGTGTGTATTTATAGAGAGAGACTAATTTACTTATGAGACTAATGAGACTATATATTATAAACATGAAATACGTTTTTATGTAGTATATTAGTTCACTTCTAAAATTATTTCTCATTGTAAAGTTTGTATAGTTGAGATGCATCGTGTACATTGATGAATGTGATAATTTGCTTTCCAATACTGGTACTCTCCTCCAAAGCTGTTATTAAATCAAGGGCATTCTCCAAATTAATGGTATATTAGAATCAAGGAAATATGGCATGGTGCCTGGCAAACACTAGGTGGCCAACAGTTGTAGGTTATTGTTACATCAGGTGATCTGGAAACATTAAGAGCTTGACTATAAAGAGAAGAAAGGAAAGAGAAATCGTTTCACTTATAATAAAGCCTCAGAGAAAAAGCTGGGGAAAATACAGCCAGGAACATGATCTAAGGTGGCTGCTGGGAAATTTTCTTGGCAGATTTCATCTGTCAGTTACCATCTGAGGAGCACTGCTCTGTGCCAGACACTGTGCTAGGCACCAGGGGGCATAATGAGATAGGAATGCTGCCCTCGAGGAAGGCGGGCCACTGGAGGTGATAAGGCACGGGTACTCCTGCCTGATAAGAAAGTTGATGGGGCTGCTTCCAGAGCTCCTGCCCCAGGAACCCGGGGAAAGGTCCTGTAGCCTGTCCAGCCAGTGCTTCGCAGGTTGCACCTCACCCAGCCCCCGCGAGGCTAGGCCTGGGGGCCGTAAGAGAAGTAGGCAGCTTCTCTGGCAGCTGTGGTGGCCAAAACCAAACGTCGTGGAGAAGGGGCCAAGGCTTCGGAAGGCAAAGTGTCTAAGCCACAAGGAACAGAGGAAGGAGGCCTCTAAGGGCGCGTGGACTGGTGTTTCTCAGGCTGTGGCCTCCAGGGACACACTGGGGCCTGACAGCTCACCTGCTTCTCTTCTCTGCCCCTCCAGCACGCCCGTCCTCAAAGTCCCGTCCTCACAGTCCCATCCTCGCCATGGCTCCCGGAGAGAAGATCAAAGCCAAGATCAAGAAGAATCTGCCCGTGACGGGCCCTCAGGCACCGACCATTAAAGAGCTGATGCGGTGGTACTGCCTCAACACCAACACCCATGGCTGCCGCCGCATCGTGGTGTCCCGCGGCCGCCTGCGCCGCCTCCTCTGGATCGGGTTCACACTGACTGCCGTCGCCCTCATCCTCTGGCAGTGCGCCCTCCTCGTCTTCTCCTTCTATACTGTCTCGGTTTCCATCAAAGTTCACTTCCGGAAGCTGGATTTTCCTGCGGTCACCATCTGCAATATCAACCCCTACAAGTAAGAGGCATGAGCAGGGAAATGCCAGTAGGGAGCCAGGCCCCCTACGGAGGCCAAAGCCCCTCCCGAAAGTGACACACTGTCAGCCTGGAGGTCGATTCCAGCCTACAAACGTGCTTTCTAGAAATTTGAATTTGTTGCTAACACTGGTAAACAGCCCTCTCCCCGGTTCTAAATCTGTATGTGCCAAGTTTTCAAACCATCAGTGACTTTTTTTCTTTTTCTTTTTTCTTTCTTTCTTTTTTCTTTTCTTTTTTTTTTTTGAGATGGAGTTTCACTCTTGTTGCCCAGGATGGGATGCAATGGCACGATCTCGACTCACTGCAACCTCCACCTCCCAGGTTCAAACAATCCTTTCAAGTAACTGGGACTATAGGGGGGCACCACCATGCCAGGCTAATTTTTTGTGTTTTTAGTAGAGACGGGATTTCACCATGTTTGGCCAGACTGGTCTTGAACTCCTGACCTCAGATGATCCACCCGCCTTGGCCTCCCAAAGTGTTGGAGTTACAGGCGTGAGCTACTGCTGCACCTGGCCTTTTTTTTTTTTTTTTTTTTTGGAGACAGGGTCTCATGTCACCCAAGCTGGAGTGCAGTGGTGCAATCATAGCTCACTGCAGCCCCGACTTCCTGGGCTCAGGCAATTCTCCCACTGCAGTCTCCTGAGTAGCTGGGACTATAGGCACATGCTACCACATCCAGCTAATTTTTTTGTTTGTTTGTTTTTTAAGGGATGGGGTCTCGCTGTGTTACTCAGGCTGGTCTCAAATTCCTGAGTTCAACTGGTGCTGCCACTTTGGTCTCTCAAAGTGCTAAGATTACAGGAGTGAGCCACCACACCCACCCCATCAATGATTTCCGAGGCTGGGCTAGCCCGGGGAGAGCAGAAAGAGGAAGCTGCAGGCTTTTTTCACTTAGAAGAGGCCTGGAACGAACTAACCCCCTCTGCACACTCCCCATATTAAGCCCAAATTAGCCAACCCCCATCCGCATCTGCGCCCCTGGTTCTCCAAGCTCACATGCTCACTCCCCCTGCAGCACGAGTGAGCTCAAGGCTGACTCAGAAGTGACACCCAGGTGACTTCTGTGAGCACCTCAGCTGCCCCAAACCCTCATCTGAATAAACCCAGCCCCATTAATTGAGATCATCAGGCTCTGGGTGTGATCAGCCCTTGGGACTGCCCCATCATCCTCGGCAGGACCTGTTCTAAATAGGTCATCAGAGTCCTTCTCAGGATTATGGAAAACTGGTCCGTGAGGCAGATCAGAATCAGGCAGACTTTGTCAGAGCAGGGGTGGGGAGAAGGGAAGAAGAGCAGGGGAGGAAGATTATCAAAGGAAACTAACTTGTCCAGAGTCATCACCCAGGTGGTGCAAAGCTCCAAATCAAGATCAAGTCTAAGACTCTTTCTCCACCCTCCATGTCTTCCTCTTCTTTCTTTCTCCCTCCCTCCTTCTCTCTCTCTCTGGTCCTCCTTCCTTCTTTCCATTCATTATTTGTTCCATAATAATTTTCTCAGCATCTATAAACTGTCATGCACTGTACTAGGTTCTGGGATAGAGAACTGAACAACCCAAACACAGTATTTGCTTTAGTGAAGCTTATATTGTAGTGGAGGAATAAAGTCTTAATCAATATAATAACACTAATATAATTAACAGTAGAAGCACAGTGGCTTATGCCTGAAATCTCAGCATTTTCAGAAGCCAAGGCATGAGGATTGCTTGAGGCCAGGAATTCGAGACCAGCCTGGGTAACAGAGCAAGACCCCATCTCTAAAAACATTTTATTTTAAATTAGCCAGGTGTGGTGGCACACATTCATAGTCCTAGCAACTTGGGAGGCCAAGGTGGGAGGATTGCTTGAGCCCAGGAGTTCTAGGCTGCAGTGAGCCATGATTGCACCACTGCACTCCAGCCTGGGCAGCAGAGTGACCCTGTCTCTAAAATAATAACAACAATAGAGGCCATTTAATTATCTATATGTATATCTGTGTGTGTTTATTATATATAATAAACTCATTGAACCTTCCCAACAACCCCACTTTACAAAGGAGAAGGCTAAAACACAGAAAGGCTAAGACATTTGTCCAAGGTAAGGTAGCCGGTACCAAGATGGGGAACCTAAACCCAGGTAGGTTGGCTCTAGGGTTTCTACTCTCAATTGCTATGCTCTGCTGCCTATGCCTAGAGCAAGGGAGAGAAAGGAGAGAGGAGAGAGTTAAGAGGAGGCTGGAACCATTTGATTTGTGAAAATTAAAAGATGGTATATTGTGCTTCATGAAGGTAACTCCTTTATAACTATTTTGTGTTCCTGGGGGTCGTCGAGGTAACAGTTATACCCTCCTTCCCCCCAGCACAGATTTGAGGACAATCAGAGGGCAGAGGCGGAGTGAGCTGGGTGGAGAAGGAGCCTGCCCACTAGGTAGACTGTTGGTTGGCAGTTATTTACTTGTCCTCAGTGTGGCTGGTTTATGGGAGGCACCTGACAGTCACCACTCCAGAAATGCTGGTCGGGACAAATTCATCAACACACCCCGAGAGCAACCAGATAGTGGCGGCAGAGGTGAGGCCACAGGAAGTCACACACAGGTCACGCATGAGCCTTTCCTCATTCGCGGGAGCCAGGGTCACTCTGGATGCGTCAAGTCATGAAAGGCGTGGTCTCCTCTGCCAAGGTGCTGGGAAAGGTGGGCACGAGGCTGACATGTGTTGATGGAAAACAACCCGGAGGAGCACCAGGGTTCTGCCAGTGCCGCCTCCCCTCTCCCTGACTTTTCCTCCCCACCTTGGCAGGTACAGCGCTGTGCGCAACCTTCTAGCTGACTTGGAACAGGAGACCAGAGAGGCCCTGAAGTCCCTGTACGGCTTTCCAGAGTCCCGGAAGCGCCGAGAGGCGGAGTCCTGGAGCTCCGTCTTGGAGGGAATGCAGCCCAGATTCTCCCACCGGATCCCGCTGCTGATCTTTGATCAGTACGAGAAGGGCAAGGCCAGGGACTTCTTCACAGGGAGGAAGCGAAAAGTTGATGGGAGAATCATTCACAAGGCTTCAAATGTCATGCACATCGAGTCCAAGCAGGTGGTGGGATTCCAGCTGGTAAGATTTCACCTTCTCATTCTTTCACTGCTTAAGGGCATGGGATGGGCTGGGTCTAGGACTCTTCTCCTTAGCCACTAGTCCCTGTGGTCCCACTGGAAGAAATACACCCAGCTGGGGTTAGGCACAGTGACTCATCCCTGTAATCCCAGCGCTTTGGGAGGCCAAGGTGGGCAGATCACCTGAGGTCAGGAGTTCGAGACCAGCCTGACCAACATGGTGAAACCCGTCTCCACTAAAGTACAAAAATTAGCCAGGCATGGTGGCACATGCCTGTAGTCTCAGCTACTTGGGAAGCTGAGGCAAGAGAATTGCTTGAACCCAGGAGGTGGAGGTTGCAGTGAGCCCAGACGGTGTCACTGTACTCCAG
>NW_012103365.1:1542201-1545186 GCF_000951045.1 Mandrillus leucophaeus
AGGCGTGAACCACTGCACCTGGCCTGAGGGGCTCTTGAGAAATGCCATTCACTGAAAATGAATTCTAGTACCTTCCTGGGCAAACTCTATCACCACCCTCCCTCTCCATGCCCCAGTCACCTCTGGAGGACGGGGGCTATGTCCATACCTTATAGGCTTGATTGCCAATTGTGTGACCTTGTAGCTATAGTCCCAAATCCTGAAAAATGGACCTCCTTCTAAACCATTGAGATTTCAGTCTTCTTGGGTCCTTTCATAGGATATCTGCAAGGTTCTTCTTGATACCAAAATCAACTCTTTATATATATGTTTGTTTGTTTGTTTGTTTGTTTGTTTTAGAAACAAGATCTCACTCTGTCATCCAGGTGGGAGTGGTGCAATCACAGTTCACTGCAGCCTAGAACTCCTGGGCTCAAACAATTTTCCCACCTCAGCCTCCCAAGCAGCTTGGACTACAGGAATGCACCACCACACCTGGATAATTTTTCTATTTTTTGTGAAGATGGGGGTCTAGCCATGTTTCCCACGCTGGTCTCGAATTCCTGGCCTCAATCAGTCTGCCCACTACAACCTTCCAAAGCATTAGGATTACAGGCATGAGCCACTGCAACCAGCCAAAATCAGTTGACATCTGTCCATTTAGAAAAGTTTCCCAGCTTTGTGTGACGAGAACATTTGGAATGTACAATGGCTTCCCTATGACGTTCTCATTATTGTATATTTCAAACATGGGTCCTCCCAGCTACCACACGTGGTTGAGAAGGATGGTGTTTCAGCCAATATTTTGTGGGTGAGATAATGGGTACAGAATATCTTGCCTAAGATCCTGCAGAGAAGTAGTCTCTCCTTCTCCTGCAGAGTCCGGGCTGGAATCCAGATAGCTTGACTGTTGATATGATAGGAAATGGGAAAGGTTGTTAGGAACGTAGTAGCATCAATCAGGTGAGCCCCAGGGTACCTGGGGACCCTGAAGAAGCTGGTTTTCCTTCTTGCTTGGTGGGCAAGTAGTGCAGAGTTGTAGGAGTAGGACTGTGTCCTTTCTCACTCAGCCCCTTTTTGGTCTTTGAGGCTTGAGGATGATCACTCCCAGCCCCTAGAAGTCAGAGGAAACTCATCCTTGCCCCAGATATCCAACCTGTTCCCCTGAGTATCTGGCCTGGAAGTCTCAGTCCCTCATTCTTACGGTCCTTCTGAAGAGCAGCGATAGGATCGATGGCTTCAGCCTCGTGTCTCCTCTTATTCACAGTGCTCGAATGACACCTCCGACTGTGCCACCTACACCTTCAGCTCGGGGATCAATGCCATTCAGGAGTGGTATAAGCTGCACTACATGAATATCATGGCACAGGTGCCTCTGGAGAAGAAAATCAACATGAGCTATTCTGCTGAGGAGTTGCTGGTGACCTGCTTCTTTGATGGAGTGTCCTGTGATGCCAGGTCAGGAGAGAATGCTGCTCTCTTAGCCTCTGAGTACCAGCTCTGAATACCAGGCCCCTTGCAGGAACCTACAGCCTTGATGATAGGTCTTGGGAGCAAAAGGTGCTCTTCTCACTGACGCTGCCTTTTGGAAATTGCTTACATGGGAGCTGTGTTCTAGAGTCAGTGAGTGAGGTGTGCATGACATAAAATCAAAATATCCTTAAAGTCATTAAACTACTCATTAAAAACAAGGTAGTTGGCCGGTCATGGTGGTTCATGCCTCTAAATCCCAGCACTGTGGGAGGCTGGGGTAGGTGGATCGCTTGAGGTCAAGAGTTCAAGACCAGCCTGGACAACATAGTGAGACCCCATCTCTACTAAAAATACAAAACTTAGCCAGGCGTGGTGGTGCACGCCTGTAGTCCCAGCTATTCAGGAGACTGAGGCAGGAGAATCACTTGAACCTGGGAGGCGGAGGTTGCAGTAAGCCGAGATTGCACTACTGCGCTCCAGCCTGGGCTACAGAGCAAGACTCTGGACAAACAAACAAACAAACAAACACACTAACCCACAAGGTATTAGATTGGCACAAAAGTGATTGCTGTTTTTGTCATATAGTGTGCATATAACCTAACCTTGCATATTACCAAAATGCATACTGATGATTAAGAACCATCGTTCGAAGGAAGGAAGGAAGGAAGAGAAGGAGAGAGAGATGGGGGGAGAAAGGCCCATGTTCAAATATGTGAGATGTCAAACTGTTCACCTCTAGGATAACACTCAGATCCCTCATGGTGACTGGGCAGTGGGTGAGACATTCTAAAGTGTTCCTGGGCTGGGCACAGTGGCTCACACTTGTAATCCCAGCACTTTGGGAGGCTGAGGAGGATGATTGCTTGAGCTCAAGAGTTTGAGATCAGCCTGGGCAATGTGGCAAAACCTCCTTTCTAGAAAAAAAAAATCAAAAACTTATCTGGACATAATTGCACACACCTGTCGTCCCAGCTACTCAGGAGGCTGAGGTGGGAAGATCACTTGAGTCTGGGAGGCTGAGGCTGCAGTGAGCCATAATTGCGCCATTGCACTTCAGCCTGAGCAACAGGGCAAGACCCTGTCTCAAAAATAAAAATAAAAATAAAATAAAATAAAATACTAAGCCTCTTTCGCCTATACATATGTTAGCAGACAGATTTGTTCTTGTGAAAAGTAAATAAATGGAATCATGTCTCCCTAAGAATTGGGTTCCAAAGTCACGTAAGGGCACAGGTGATGTGATTCTTTCCCTGGGGATTATTTTCTAGGAATGGAAATTTGAATGGAAAATGTCAAGTGTTGACTGAGAAATTCAAAAGTGGAGGAATTTGGGGACAGACATGCACAAGGAATGTCAAGTCAGGATAGAGATGAAGGTGAGAGGATTCCAAGATAAAACAGAAGGCAGAGAGTCTAGTTCTATGTCCATGTGTGTCAACCAGGATGAGGGGCCTTGTGTGTCATTTGATCAGGAGCAAGATATGGAAAATGAGTCACGTCTCTCATGCATTCTCCCCAAAGAGAGTTGACTCC
>NW_012103365.1:1545236-1568842 GCF_000951045.1 Mandrillus leucophaeus
AAAGTGTTCCTGGGCTGGGCACAGTGGCTCACACTTGTAATCCCAGCACTTTGGGAGGCTGAGGAGGATGATTGCTTGAGCTCAAGAGTTTGAGACCAGCCTGGGCAATGTGGCAAAACCTCCTTTCTAGGAAAAAAAAATCAAAAACTTATCTGGGCATAATTGCACACACCTGTCGTCCCAGCTACTCAGGAGGCTGAGGTGGGAAGATCACAGACATGGCACAAGGAATGTCAAGTCAGGATAGAGATGAAGGTGAGAGGATTCCGAGAGAAAACAGAAGGCAGAGAGTCTAGTTCTATGTCCATGTGTGTCAACCAGGATGAGGGGCCTTGTGTGTCATTTGATGAGGAGCAAGATGTGGAAAATGAGTCACGTCTCTCATGCATTCTCCCCAAAGAGAGTTGACTCCATTAGCACTGCCCTGCCCAACTTCAGCTAAGACGCATGGGGGAGATCCCTTTCTGACCCATTTTCTTCCTCCATAGGAATTTCACGCTTTTCCACCATCCAATGCATGGGAATTGCTACACTTTCAACAACAGAGAAAATGAGACCATTCTCAGCACCTCCATGGGGGGCAGCGAATATGGTAAGGAAACGTGTGCCAAGGAGATCTTGAGGTCCTCCAACAGTGGACATAGGGGCAGCAGGACAGTGGGGATGGCGGGAGCCCTCTGGAAATGCAGGATCTCTCCCACTTGGCCAGAAACTAAGGATGCCCTTTTTTTCTATCAGCGTTTCCATCGGTGTTCATGCTGGTTCCTTCCTTCCATGTCGGTGTCTGTTTTCCTTTTTGACTTCTCCACCTTTGAGAGAGTGACAGGGACATCGCTGGGGCTCCTTCTGCTAGGGAACTACTCTGGTTTAGACTCATAGCTAGGGTGAGTAATGCAGGACAGGTGGTTTCCAAATGGAGTTGAGCCCAAATATGCTGAACAGATTAGGGAGGTAGATGCCCATTTATCTTAGTTCAGGTGACAGACTCGGGACGGAGCCGAAACCCAGCTCGGCCACTCACTGTGTGACCTTGGGCAAGTTACTGCACTTCATCTATAAAGTGGGACTAATAACAGTATCTCCCATATGAGATTACTGAGAGGACTTAAGATACAGACTTAGAATAAGACCTGGTCTGCACTCTCTTAGTCTGCTTGTATAACAAAATACAAGAGACTGGGTGCCTTCGACAACAGACATTTATATATCACAGTTTTGGAGACTAGAAAGTCCAAAATCAAGGCACAGGCAGACTCGGTTCTGGTGAGGCTTCTCTCTTTGGGTTCAGAAGTCTGACTGTCTTCCTTCCATGTCCTCACATGGTCTTTCCTCTGTGGTGTGTCCACAGAGAGAGGCCTGTGATGTCTCTCTCTCTTCTGATCAGGACATCAGTCCTATCAGATTAGAGTCCTCTGCTTATGACTTCCTTTCACCTTAATGAAGGCCCTATCTCCAAATAATATCCCTTTGGGGGTTAGGGCTTCAACATATGAATTTGAGGCAGTAAACAATTCAGCCATAACACATACTAAGCACACAATAAGTGCTAGTTGCTATTGTTATTACTACTATTATCACCGTTACTAGCATTGTTACCAGTCTACCACCATTGCTACTGCTGCCACTACCCCCAAAATAATACCATTGCAACTTCCAGCACTACTATTACTACTATTCCACTATGATTACATTGGTAGAGAAGGTAGGAACTGAACAGACTGGCCTGGCTTATGCCCAAAAAGAATGCTTGAAAGGTCCCATGCAAATAGAACATGATGTGATATGCAGATATACTCCCACCAGGACAAGCAAGGGCCTGTCATAAAGGAAATCCACACTTGGAATCCTGGCCTTTGTCACTGTGTAGTCTCTGCTCTTACTAAGTCTGCAAGGAATCATAATTCAGTGCACATACTTCATGGGGAAGAAGTAATCTGGAAACAGAGTGAAAAGTTGCAGAGTCCTGGCTCTGCTATGGAGGGGCTGTGTGACCTCAAGCAATTCACTTCCCCTCTCTGGGCTTTGTTTGTAATTGTTTACAAGTTGTTTACAAATTGTTTGCGATTATTTACAAGTTGTTTACGAATTGTTTGCAATTGTTTACAAGTTGTTTGCAAATTGTTTGCAATTGTTTACAAGTTGTTTACAAATCATTTGCAATTGTTTACCAATTCTTTGCAATTGTTTACAAATTACCCTTGTTTACAAATTGAATGTCAGAATGACTCTCAAAAGTATCTTCTTTCCATCCATATAGACCCCGCTGATTCACTCATCCACTTACCAAGCATGGAGTATCTCCTGTTTGCCAGGCCCTCTTCTACACACCGGGGACACAGCAGTGAAAAGACAGATGTCTTCTCTGCTGTTAGGGAACTTAAATTTTCCTGGGGAGAGACAGACAAAAAATGAGTACACAACTACACAGACATGATCTAGTTACAAATCCTAATGACTGCTATTCAGGGAAGAAAGAGGCAGAGTGGGAAGACAGTGGCTGGGGTCAGGATGGGGGGGTGGTTAGTTTGGATAAGATCTCTAAGAGGGGGCTATTTAAGGAGGAAAAGATTCATGTTAAGATCTACACAAGAACATTCCAGGGACTAGCAAGGGCAAAGTCCCTGGGAAGGACATGAATCAGATGTGTTCTAGAAACAGAAGTAAGACCAGTGTGCTTGGAGCTTACTGAGGTGGGGAGAGAGTGGGAGGAGATGAGGAGGGAGAAGTAGGCAGGGGCTGTATCATCATCACCTGGACAGATGCAGCCAGGTTTATCCTGTGGCATTCCCATATATCCAGTGGGATGCCACTGAAGAGTTTCAGGTTTCAAGGAGTGACCTGGTCTAAAGTCCAATTTTCAAAGGACCTCAGCCCATACACGAATGAGCAGCGTCTCTATGGATGGAAAGAAGAGAATTTTGAGTTATCCTGACATTCAATTTGTAAACAAGGGCAATCGGTAAACAATTGCAAATGATTTGTAAACAATTGCAAACAATTTGTAAATAAGCCCAGAGAGGGGAAGGGAATTGCTGGAGGTCACAGCCCATCTGTAGAAGAGCCAGGGCCCTGCAACTTTTCACTCTCAGTTCCCATGTGCACTGGTACTGTGTTTACTCTGGTGCTGGGTCAGCATAGACTGCAGGGGACAAGAGCAGGAGTGGGAGAAAAAGTTGTGCCAGTGATCAGAAACACCATTAGTGATTCATCTCTTCTCTGAGTGCCCGTCCTGAGGGGTTAAGCAGCCAGAGCAATGCATGCTCTTTTGAATATTCTGAGCTCCCCATCTCAGAGGACCACATGGAGATGCATGTCTCGGGCAGAGTGGCAATTTCCTTACACTTGGCAAAAACGTACGCTTAGCAAGAACTGTGACAGTGATACTGTCTGAGCCCCTGTTTTGGGCTAAGCTGTGGGGGCACAGCAGAAAGCAAGTCAGGCACGCATTCCAATCTCATGGAGCTTCCAGTCTAGCCCTTGTCCACCTGTCACTTGTTGGAAATACCTGGTCTTGGATTTGAAGCTTCTGAAGCAGTGGGAGAGGTGGGTTACCCCCCAGGAAATGTTCTTCTAGCCTTGGATCACAGCAGGTTGCCTTATCCTCCCAGGGCTGCAAGTCATTTTGTACATAAATGAAGAGGAATACAACCCATTCCTCGTTTCCTCCACTGGAGCTAAGGTGATCATCCATCGGCAGGACGAGTATCCCTTCGTTGAAGATGTGGGAACAGAGATTGAGACGGCAATGGTCACCTCTATAGGAATGCACCTGGTAAGAGAATATTCTCATTTCCATAGGCTTGGAGAGAACAGATTTTTTTTTTTCAAGGATAACCAATGAGGTGCAGCCTGTGGAAAAGGGTGTTTGTTTCAAAAGGGAACATGGCCCCAGATTTTCCCATGGTTACCCCATTCATTTCAGGAGTTACATTAAAGGTTGTGTTTGTATCTTCTGGCCGACTGCAGTGGCTCACACCTGTAATCCCAGCACTTTGGGAGACCGAGGTGAGGTCAAGAGTTCAAGACCAGCCTGGCCAACTTGGTGAAACCTGTCTCTACTAAAAATACAAAAAATTAGCTGGGTGTGGTAGCACATGCCTGTAATCCCAGTTACTTGGGAGGCTGAGGCAAGAGAATAGCTTAAACCCAGGAGGAGGAGGTTGCAATGAGCCAAAATCATAAATCATGCCACTGCACTCCAGCCTAAGCAACAGAGCAACACTCCAATTCAAAAAAGAAAAAAAAGGTTGTATTTGTGTGGATTAATAGGACAGGATGCCATTTGTGGAAAGAATTTAAAAAGCAAGACACCAGCATTTGTGGAACCTATGCTGGAAGCAAGGCATTAGGACACTAACTGTATATTTGTAGGGAATACAAATAGATAAGATTACCAACTATCTTTCTGGGTTGCTTAAAGGCCTATGAGGCATGTCAGTAACTGTATTAAAGCCTAGTGGAAAGTCACTCAGCTCTCCAAGGTCTATTTAGCCCATCACGTTTCCATCAATTTTACCTCATTTACCAAGAACCCCTTCTCCCTCCAAATTTGACCTTTGTGGACCTCTCTGGGCACTGAGAACACACAAACCTATCAACAGAAACACAAGTAAGCTGCAGACTCCAACCCCTGAGTCAGCCTTGCCCAGTGGGAGCTGAATGGCAAGGTAAAGAGCGGACACTGATGGCCCTGGTCACTCCACTGCTTATGGAGTTTTCTTGTTTGCAGTTTTCTTGTTTGCAGGCCTGGGGTCTTTTTATTCCAGGATCTGTCTGCCTCTCCTTTCTCTCTTTCGTAGAATGACTGTTAAGAACTTATTTAGACCAGGCACAGTGGCTCATGCCTGTAATCCCAACACTTTGGGAGGCCGAGGTGGGTGGATTACTTGAGCCCAGAAGTTTGAGATCAGCCTGGGCAACATAGCAAAACCCCATCTCTACCAAAGACAAAATACAAAAATTCACCAGGCATGGTGGCACATGCCTCTAGTTCCAGCTACTCGGGAGGCTGAAGTAGGAGAATCACCTGACCCCGGGGAGGTCGAGGCTTCAGTGAGCGATGATTGTACCACTGCACTCCAGCCTGAGTGAGACTCTGTCACCAAGACTGGAGTGCAGTGGCGCAATCTCGGCTCACTGCAACCTCTGCCTCCCTGGTTCACGCCACTATCCTGCCTCAGCCTCCCGAGTAGCTGGGACTACAGGTGCCTGCCACCACTGCTGGCTAACTTTTTGTGTTTTTAGTAGAGATGGGGTTTCACCGTGTTAGCCAGGGTGGTCTTGATTTCCTGACCTCGTGATCCACCCAATTCGGGTGGTCTTGATTTCCTGACCTCGTGATCCACCCAAAAGTGTCATTATGGGCCCCTGTGCCTGGCCCATAATGACACTTTTCTTTACCTGTTTGGGGGTGGGGAGAAAGAAACAAAATCCCCTTGTGGACTATACATCTGTTCACGCCTTTACTTAAATCCAACCTTAAATCCCCAATTAAACTTCCTAGCCTTTATCCCTCACAAACGTATCCTCCAGAGCAGTGGCTTCCAACCCTGGTTGATTATCAGACTCAAAGTCACTGAATCAGAATCTGTAGAAGATGAGCCTAAGGATCTATATTTTTACCAAGTTGCAGTGGTTATTCTAAGAGGCAGCACACTTGGGAGCCTTGGCTCAACCTTTTTTTTAATGTTTAAATTTAAAAAATTTTTAGAGTCAGGATCTTGCTCTGTCACCCAGGCTGGAGTGCAGTGACACAATCATAGCTCACTGGAGCCTTGAACTCCTGAGGGCCTCGGTTTTAGAAACTTGAGCAATGCAGAATTAGAGGAAAAAATATTGTGTCTTCCCAAGTGAAAGTGAAGCTAGAATGACACAAAGATCTAGCTGTAGCTTTGCATTGGGTTAGACAAAGAGATGGTGGGCATTTAGGGCTTGGATATCCATCTGTCATTTATCCATTCAACTGATATTTTCTGAGCACCTTCTATGTGCTAGACATGGGGTACCTCAGTCTGGAGGACACCGTCCCTGTCCTGAGAGAGTCTGGAGCCCAGCAGAGAGGATTGACTAATAAACCAGAAACGGCACAAATGATTCATTATAATTGCCGTAAGTGCTCTGAAGAAGAAATACAAGACCATCTGAGTGTATATTATGACATGACTGACCTGGGGCTCATTTTCAGTGGGGAAGATGAGGTTCAAGGAAGGCTTTCCTGAGGAGGTGCTATTTAAGCTGAGACAGTAAGATGATGAACTAGAATGGAAGTATGACAGACGAAGTCTGTGGCTTCACTGCCTCATGGTGCCCCATAGAAAGGACAACCCTGGACAAGGGAAACCATCAAAATGGTCTTTCTGGGCCCCCAGATGCTCTCAGGAGGCATGTTACTTAGGGGCTTTGTTCCAGCATGGGAGGGAAGTAATGTGTATCAGCTTGAGCTGTGTGAATGAAAAAAGAAAAACTATCTCGAACACCCAATCTGCTCAAACTGTGACTTGAAAAGACTTTTTTAAGAGACAGCCACTTAAGTAGCTGGGCAACTCATTCTTTTGTTCACTGGTGGATGGCAAAACCTCAGAGCACAGTAGTGAGCATTTTGGTCAGACATGTCCCACACAGTTTTATCTGCACCCTGAAGTAGGATCCAGGATTTGCAGCGCATCCTTCCCTTATCCTTTCGCCCTCTTCCCTCTTTTCAAACTGGTGTGAGTTACTGGAGCTTGCAAAAGTACAAGAACTAAGGAATTCTGCTCTCTTGTTTTCTTGCTCTGAGCTTGGAAATACCCACCACATTGTTAAGCAAATGTTCTCTTTACCAGTGGTGGGTAAACACAGACATGAGTGAGTTTGCTGCTACACTTAATTTGAGATGTAGAAAATCAAAGCCACAGAGCAGGGTCAGTCAGCTTTAGGTCTGATTTATGAGCATTTAGAACAACAACAGAAAAAAAAAAAAACAGGGATTATGAAGAGGTCAGCAGAGAGTCACTAAGAAAAAGTCCAACCAAACTAGACTTCCTTCCTTTCTGATTTTATTTATGTATTGATTGATTAATAGGTGTGTGTAGCTGGTAGGCTCAGTCAGGCTGGCCGGCAGTTGGTAAACAAAACTTCCTTTATTCACTGAGAGATTGCATGTCCAAAGTACTGAATATTAAAAGGTGAACCCAACAGAGCTCCTACCTTCAAAGTTCTTAACTTGAAGAGGGGAAGACAAAAGTTTGTTTGCTTTTTTAAAGACAAGGTATTGCTCTGTCATCTAGGCTGGAGTGTGGTAGTGTGATCACAGCTCACAGATCACAGCAACCTCGACCACCTGGGGTCATGTGATTCTCCTGCCTCAGCCTTCCAAGTAGCTGGGACCACAGGCACATGCCACTGTGTCTGGCTAATTTTTAAATTTTTGTAGAGATGGGGGTCTCACTATGTTGCTGAGGCTGGTCTCAAACTCCTGGCCTCAAACAGTCCTCCCATCTTGGCTTCCCAAAATGCTGGGATTATAGGCGTGAGCCACCACGCCTGACCGAAGACAAAAGTAAGCACAACTTTACAATACAGTTTCCATCTCTGTGGAAACAGACCTTTTCTGCCTGGTTCCAAAGCTTGCTTCTTAGAACATAACAGATCCTCAGTAAATATTGATAGATGACAGATGGATGCGTGGATGGGTAGATGGATAAGTGAGTGGGTGGATGGATGGTTGGATGGATGGATGGATGGTTGGATGGATGGATGGATGGATGGATGGATGGATGGATGGATGGATGGATGGATGGATGGATAGGTGAGTGGGTAGATGGGTAGGTAGATGGTTGGCTGGCTGGATGGATGGATAGATAGGTGAGTGGGTGGGTAGGTGGGTGGATGGATGGATGCCCAGACAGAAGCTATTGGAGAAGGCTTTATAAATGATGGATTTAGAAGGACAAGTGCAGGCAAATAGTCAAGAAGAGCCAGTCCAGACAAAGAACGTAACAATTACAAAGGAGTCACAAAATGAGTTTATTTAAGCTGTGTAGTGAAACTTTTCAAAGAAATCATTTTAATGGAAGTATTATCAGTATACTGGAGACAGTACATTTGTAGTAATTCTAGAAAGAAATGATGTGGACCTCAGCTGAGGCAATGGCTGTGGGGATGAGCAGAGGGAATAGATTTCAGGGATATTACAGCACAGAAGCAACAGGGCTTGACGGCCAATGTTAGCAAGAAGGGCCAGGGGGAAGTTAGATTGATATTTAGGTAGTGGCTTGGGCAGAGAGATGGAGGAATGCCAGGCTCAGAATTAGAGAATCCAAGGGCAGGGTATGTTTGGGGGAGAAGACCACTTCAATTTGGGACAGACCCAATTTGTTATGCCTTTGAGAAGTCAAGGTGAAAAGAAAGCATTCATTAGATGCTATGGACCTAGAGCTCAGGAGAGAATCTTGGGGGGTAATTGTAGACATGGAAATAAATGCCATCACCCAAGACCTGAGACAGAACCCTAAACATGCAAATGTTTAAGGGCTGAGCGGAAAGTTAAAGGAGAAAGAGAGGCAGAGAAGTAGGATCAGAAGCCAGAAAGAGTTGGCATCAGATAAATCAAGGAAGATAATTTTACAGAAGGTGTGACCAAAAGTAGCAAGTACAGTCGAGAGGTCAGGCAAGGTAGAGGGCAAAAGCATTCTCTGGTTTTGGCAGCCAAGAGGTCACCAGTGTTCTGTGCCAGAGACGTTTTCAGTGGAAGGAGTGGAACAGAAACCAAAGTACAATGGGTTAAATGGTGAATGGAAAATGAGGAAGTGGACATGGGTGGACCACTCACCCAGTGGAGTTGGGGACCAGGCCCTGGAGACTGGGGAGACTCCATGTCATTACAAATCTTGTTGTACCTTTTGATTCTAAAGCACATACCCAGACTTCATTTCACAAGTTCAATCTATGCCAAACAGGGATTAAGAGCTCTAATGGCTGAGATTCAAACCCCAGTTTTGCACGTTGGTTGTGTAATCTCTGACTCAGTGATCTCATCTGTAAAATAGGGATGATAATAATGATGTTACTTCATGGCTGGTGAGAATTTAATGAGTTGGTACATGTGAAACGCTTGGAAATGTGCTTGGTGTATAGTAAATGCTTAAAGTATATTGGCTTGGCTGGGCACGTGGCTTACACCTGTAATCCCAGCACTTTGGGAGGTTGAGGCGGGTGGATCACTTGTGCCTAGGAGATTTGAGACCGGCCTGGGCAATATGGTGACACCCCATCTCTACAAAAAATATAAAAATTAGCCAGCTGTGGTGGCACACACCTGTAGTCTCAGCTACTTGGGAGGCTGATGCGGGAGGATCACTTGAACCCAAGAGGCAGAGATTGCAGTAAGCTGTGGCCGTGCCACTGCACTGCAGGCTGGGTGGCAGAGTGATACTCCATCACACACACACACACAAAAATGTGTGTGCGTGTGTGTGTGTATATATATATATATATAGAGAGAGAGAGAGAGAGAGAGAGACTGTTACTATATATTTTTTAAGAAAAGAGGTGAAGAGAAGGAAAAATAACTTTGAGTGAAAAAGGAAAAAGAGGGGTTAGGGAAGGTTTCTATTGTGTTTTTTGACACCTCTCTCCTTTATGAATTATATATATATACACACACATATATGTATACACATATATAATGTATATTTATATTACACACTACTAGTACATTATATATAAAAGATACTATTAATAATTGTACATACATAAAGGATAGTGATTATTTGCCATATGTGTTGCAAGTATCTTTCCCAGTTTGTGGTTTTCTTTAGGGTACTTTTTCACATGCAAAATAGTGAATGTTTACATAGTCAAAGTCTTTGCTTTCTTCTTTAGTCATTATGTTAATGAGAGTTCTTCCTCTTTGAGACCAGATACTAAATTGAGTTTGCTTCCAGTTATTTTATTATTTCATGTAATATTTTAAGCCATCAGAATTTTTTTCACTGGGTGCAGTGGCTCACACCTATAATCCTAGTGCTTTGGGAGGCCAAAGTGGGAGTTTACTGCCGCTCTGACCTTGTGGGTTCAAGCAATCCTCCCACCTCAGCCTCCCAGGTAGCTGGGATTACAGGCATGAACCACCACACCTAACTGATTATTGTATTTTTAGTGGAGATGGGGTTTCACCATGTTAGATAGGCTGACATGTTAGACAGGTCTCGAACTCCTGACCTCAAGTGACCCACCCTCCTCAGCCTCCCAAAGTGCTGGGATTACAAACATGAGCCACTATGCCCGGTCTATTGTTGTTATTGTTACTAGGTAGCACAGTGGGAATCTGATTTCAGACTTATTCAGACCCGAGCCCACATTCCTGACCCCTTAGCTAGCCCACCTGGTGCTACTGGTTGCTTAGGGGTGAATGACCATTGACCATAACACGGTTCCTAGAGAAAAAGCCTTCTAGAAGGGCCCAGAATTCAATCCCCTTATGCCCGTGGTCAGAGGAGACCATCAGGATAGGGTCATGGGAGGGGCCCTGAGACAGCCTAGAGACTCAAAGCAAACAAAACTTCCTCAATAATGAGTCCAAGCTGGGCACAGCAGCTCATGCCTGTAATCTTTGGGAGGCCAAGGAGGGCAGATCACTTAAGGTCAGGAGTTCAAGACCAGCCTGGCCAACATGGTGAAACCCCATCTCTACTAAAAATACAAAGAAATTAGCCGGGCGTGGTGGCACACGCCTATAATCCCAGCTACTTGAGAGGCTAAGGCATGAGAATGGCTTAAACCCAGGAGGTGGAAGTTGCAGTGAGCCAAGATCATGCCACTGCACTCCAGCCTGGGCGACAGAGTGAGGCTCCATCTCCAAGAAAAAAAAAAAAAAAGTCCCTCCCAGGTCTGCACAGTTCAAGAAGAAAACCATCCACCTGTTTCATCCCCAGCCTGGCCATCCCTGCTGTCCCCTGCCTGGCAGAAGCAGCAGTCCATTCTGAGAAACAGGGGCAGAACATGGAAACCAAGGGAAAGAAAGGCTCCGCACCCACCCCCAGAGCCCAGCTGCCACTTTGGCCTGTTGACTGGGGCTGGTAGACACCTCCACCATGCCCTCAGTGGCTGGGGGAGGAAGTCCTTTTTACTACTGAGAGAATCTCTCACTCAAACAAAGTCTTACCCAGAAATGTACACAATGGAAATAGAAATGCGGGATGAATGTAGTTGAGCCTGCGAGACAGACCAGCCTGGTTACCACCCACCCTTCTGTGATGGGCCCTAAAACAGGGTGCAGACAGAACAGAATTTGCAAACCGCTAAGCTGTGGCAAGGCAGGCAATCTTTCTGAGAAGGTGACTTGGGATTACTGGCTGGGACAAGAGTTACCACTGAAATGTGAGAACAATAGCCACCTTGTCTGAGAATAGCTTGGCTGGACTGACCATCTCACAGATGAGACATGATTATACTGGTTGGAAGTTCTCAAGGTTGCAAGAAGGTGGGAGCTGGCTCTCTAACCCCAGAAGCTGTGGGGGCTTTGATAAAGGCCCTCCTGTTGTCACCTGCCTGCCCCTTAGGCTCTGTTGCCATCTGGACTTTTACCCTTAGCACTGTTTATACCTTAAAGAATGAGCTTGCTGGGTGCAGTGGCCCATACCTGTAATCCTAGCACTTTGGGAGGCTGAGGTGGGAGGATTACCTGAGCCCAGGAGGTCAAGGCTGCCATGAGCCATGATAGCACCATTGCACTCCAGCCTGGGTGACAGATCGAGACCCTGTCTGAGAGAGAGAGAGAGGGTGGTGAGCTAAGGACTCCTATGCAATTGTCCCCTTCCCCCAAGATCTTCAGAAAGAAGCAGATAGAACCTGGTTTGATATAAATGGGCTCCATGTCCCACACATATACCTCTATACATACACACACATGCACACATACCTATGCGTGCACACACATACACACTTTTACATGCATAAGTGTATGCATAGATACACATACAAACTCACACATATGCACACATATACACACTCTTTTTATGTGTGTCCCCAGGGGTCAGCTTAGAAGTCAAAATGTCTTCCTAGCCTCCACAAGCCAGCAGTTCTGGAAAACTGAAAGCTGGGTCGGAGGGAAGAGCATTCTGTCAAAGTTACTGCATTCGAGGTTTTGAGAATCTCAAGACCTACTCCACTCAGAACAGGAATTTCGCTCCATTTGCTCTACTTCTGGTTGCTTCAGAAAACAACCGGAACCTTCTAAGAGCTGTGAGTTTGATAAGCATCGTTGCAGAATGAAGGGCCATTGAGTACCCAGAAAGCGTTGAAATCCAAATGGTTTCTCATAATTGGTTTCCTGGAAGCAGCCCATGGGCTGGTTTTCAAGGTAGAGGGAGCCCCAGCCACCCCTGCTGGCTGCACACGGCTTGCCTAAGTGGACAGACCCCTCATCTGGATGCCAGGGTATTGTGCTTTCCTACCCCAGGCAGGTAGAGCCTGTAGCTGACACTCTAGACTCCAGGAACAGTTCAGCAGGACGGCGGGGCACCCAAAGGAACACGTCTGCCCAGGGATCCTGCTGCTTGAAGAAGCTTAGAGGATGGCAAGGAATTGTGACCTCCAGGAAGGCCACTGCTTGACATCTTTGCACCTCTGTGCCCAGCCCAGCCCTGGCGTGTACTAGAGGCCCTGCATGCATTTTCTACCCAGCTATTAAGTCTATTTATTCTGTACTGACATAGAAAGACACTCACCCTTGTTAGTGAGAAGGGCAGGTTGCAGGGCGAAGTGAATGTGTGAGTCCATGTCTGTCTGTCTGAGATGCAGGATCTCATCTGTTAGTGCAGGCACCCTGGGAAAGAGGGGATGCCAGACAGCCACTTTCCCCTTTGTTTGCTTCTGTTGTTTAAAAGGTTTTAAATGGGAATCGTCAATTGCCCTGGAGGTACTTGCAGTGAATTGAGGGAGACTAATGGGTCAGCAGATGAAATGCAATACAAACAGAAAGGGATTATAGCCAATTGAGATGGCTACAGTTTCCACCCGCCTCAAATCTCTTCATTCCTTCCCCCGCCCCCCCCCGCCCCCGCTTTTCATTCTTTCTTCAAAGTGAAAATAATTTTCTTCCCTCCCACAAATCTGCCATTCATTTTCTCTTTACCCCCATCTCCCCAACCAAAAAAATAAAAACGATTGTACATGGGCACGTGGATGCACACAGCATACAAACACACAGTTGTGATAAACTGGTCACGATTTATCTTCCATTGAGTTGCTGCCCTTAGAAGATGTTATCCTCCCCCCACCCCCATTTATGCTTGTTTGGCTTGGCTGGATTATTTATTTGCAGTGACAAATATTAAGCTAGAGCAAAATTTAGTCATCCACAGTAAAACATCATTGAAGCCAGGTGCAGTGGCAGGAGCCTGTGGTCCCAGCTACTCGGGGAGGCTGAGGCAGGAGGGTCCCTTGAGCCTGGGAGGTGGAGGCTTCAGTGAGCCTTGATTGCACCACTGCACTCCACCCTGGGTGACAGAGCGAGACCCTCATCTCTAAAAAAAATAAAAATAAAAAATTATTGAATAAGGATTTTGAACTTTGAGTGACAATGCTGTTTACCTCCTCTGATGATCAGGGTAGCATTCTACTCTGTTGAACTTTCCTTGGCTTTTTTCTAAGAAAGTCAACATCTTTCAAGTCAGCTTCTGGGACCAGAAAACAAGGCAATGAGTCCTTCACCTGAGCAGGAATCCCAAGCGACTCATAGTCCCTGCTGCCCTTCCTTTCTCTCTCTCTTTCTTTCTCTCTCTTTCTTTCTTTCTTTCTTTCTTTCTTTCTTTCTTTCTTTCTTTCTTTCTTTCTTTCTTTCTTTCTTTTTCTCTCTCTCTCTCTTTCTTTCTCTTTCTTTCTTTCTTTTTCTTTCTTTCTTTCTTCCTTTCTTTTCTTTCTTTCTCTCTCTTCATTTCTCCTTCCTTCCTTTCTTCCCTCCTTTCCCCCTTCCCTCCTCTCTCTCTCTTTGTTTTCAAAATGGGGTCTCGCTCTGTCACCCAGGCTGGATTGCAGAATCATAGCTCACTGCAGCCTCAAACCCCGGACTGAAGCAATCCTCCCTCCTCAGTCTCCCAAAGTGCTGGGATTACATGCATGAGCAACTGTGCCTGGCCCCTGCTTATCTTTCTAATCCCTTCTCCCACCTCCCGGCGGATTCGCCAACTACAAATCCATTTCATTCAGACAATCAAATCCAAATTTCTCAGCTGGGCATGATTTGACCTCAACCTCCCTGTCTAACTTCATCTCCAGCAATTTCTCTATTTTGCCATTTTCAGCCACACCAGCCCCTCTTGCCTCAAGCCTTTCCTGTTTGCTCTACCCAGTCATCCTCTGTCCACTTCTTCATCTTCTTTTTTAAAGATAGAGTCTCACTCTGTTGCCTAGGCTGGAGTGCAGTGGTACGATGATGGCCCACTGCAGCCTTGACCTCCTGGGCTCAAGTGATCCTTCCACTTCAGCCTCCCCAGTAGCTGTGACTACAGGTGTGTGTCACCATGCCTGGCTTCCTGTTCACTTCTTGACAAGACCAGCTCTTTCTTGCAGTTCCATGTTGAGCCCAACAGGTCCCTTTTTCAGAAATACCTTCCCCAACCACTCTATGGGCAAAACTGCCCATCTTCTCTTAACCTCTCCAGTTTCCCTACCCCATTTCATTAAACACCATCCAGATTTATCCAAAATCATCTTGTTTATTTAATTGCTTGCTGACCATCTATTTGTCCCACTGGAAGGTATGTTCCAGGACAGCAGGAACTTATCTGTCTTGATCATTGCTGATTTCAGTGTCCACCATAGTACCAGGCACCTAATAGGTGCTCACTAACTTTTCGTTAAATGAATGACCAAATAGCTTCTCAGCTCCCAAGGGTTGCTTGCAAAGTCCTCTGTCTGGTGCCCCCTGCAAAACCCTCCACCTGGGTCCTGGGGGACGACAGGGCTGAATGTGTGCTGCTGTGATTGCAGACAGAGTCCTTCAAGCTGAGTGAGCCCTACAGTCAGTGCACGGAGGATGGGAGTGACGTGCCAATCAGGAACATCTACAACGCTGCCTACTCGCTCCAGGTAACAGATTGCTGGGGGCACTCAGCCCTGGGTTTATGGCCTGGACCCAGGAGACAAAGTTATATCTAGGCTGGGGTGTGGCTTGCACCAGGAACTCTGGTGAGGATCCCTGGGGTTCATCCAGGGACCTCAAGAACAAATGATGCCAGCTGGTTCCAGTCCTCTGCAGTTCATCTGTAACCAGAGCTTAATTGATTCACCGAGGTTTCTGTGGAACTCAATGTACAGCTGAGACAGACACACCTCCTAAATAGGCCTTGGCAAGGGAGGAACAGGAGAGAAGCTGTCTGAGAGAGACACTGGCCGAAGGGTCAAGAGCATGGCTTCCAGGCCTGCTGGTGCCCCTCACTTGATGATGGCCTTGGACCAGCTGGGTTCCCCTCAGCAACCACAAGGGGAGGTGGGATTGGATCAGCGGCTGCTAATTTGCAGCTCCCAGTCGCCTTCCAGGTGGCATACCCAGTTTTTCAAGAGCCTGGGTGGTGTTTAAAAGTCAGAGAATTTCACAAGAAAATCCAGATTTCCAGTCTCTCGAAAAAATGAAACGATACGGCAGCATTGAGCCCATATTTCCTGCAGGATAAACAGTGGGTGTAGCCACCCCAATAAATGAAGCAGGTGTTCTCTGGCTCCCACAGTTTTCACCACCCCTCCGTATGTCACTTACATCACTGTCTCCTGTAGACATTTGACTTTTTAACACTTAAGTGAGACGATCTGTTCTGCCTCCTCTCACATTCTGGGAATTTATAGTTCACCTCCTACCAGGATACTCCAGAGAGTCCATGAAAATCAGTCCAGCAGAACAAAAGGACCAGAAACCTTCAGCACTGAGTCTGCCAACTTAGATAAGAGCTGAGTTGAGAGGTGGTGTAGACAATGAGTAAAAGAAGACTTTTGGGCCAGGCGCGGTGGCTCATGCCTGTAATCCCAGCACTTTGGGGGGCAAAGGTAGGAAGATCACTTGAGCCCAGGAGTTTGAGACCAGCCTGGGCAACATAGCAAGACCTTGCCTCTGGAAAAAAAAAGTTTTTAATTAGCTGGGCATACTGGTGCACACCTGTAATCTCAGCTATAAGGCAGGCTGAGGAGAGAGGATCCCTTGAGCCTAAGGGTTCAAGGCTACAGTAAGCCATGATCACACCACTGTACTTCAGCCTGAGTAAGAGAGCAAGACCCTGTCTCTAAAAATAAAAAAAGTGAGCTAATCAGAAAGATACTTCTGGATGGTATTTAGTGAGAGCTACCATGCACACACACACCTTACATGTATCAATTCATTTCATGCTCACAACTTCATGAAGTTGATATTATTATAAAGAAAGCAAAGCATCTGAGAGGTTAAGTAACTTGCCTGATGCCAAACAGTAGATAAGTAGCAAAGCTGGGATTTGACCTGAGTAGCCTGCCTTCAGGAACTCTGCTATTAGCTTTTATGCTATAAGCTCCATGGGTATTGTGGTAGCTTATGATCCATGAAGACCCAACGTGGAGGGCTTGGGCTTGAGAATAGGAACACTGGGACTGTGTTCATTTCTCTCTGTTTCTGGAGGACTCCTCCAATTTTCCCATTTAACTTTGTGTTGGCACCCACATGATGGAAAATGACCACTCCAGCCCCAGCTCAGCCCAATCTCCATGTCTCAGTTAGTCTAAATTCTTAATACATTGGCCAGGTGCGGCGGCTCATGCCTATAATCCCAGCACTTTGGAAGGCCAAAGTGGGAGAATCACTTGAGGTCAGGAGTTCAAGACCAGCCTGGCCAACATGGTGAAACCCCGTCTCTACCAAAAATACAAAAACTTAGCTGGGCATGGTGGTGCACATCTGTAATCACAGCTACTTGGGAGGCTGAGGTGGGAAGATCGCTTAAGCCCGGGAAGCAGAGGTTGCAGTGAGCTGAGATCGTGCCACTGCACTCCAGCCTGGGCAACAGAGCAATACTGTCTCAAAATAGGTAAATAAATAAAAATAATAAATAAATTCTTAATATATCTTCCAGCTTGGGCCCTTTGCAGTTCCAGGACCATGCCCAACCCAGTTGGCATAAGGGGCAGGTTCATGTGGTTGACCAAGGCTGAGGGAGGCTGACCCCCTGGGCTGAAGGGTGTGCAGGGAACTCCTTGGCATCCCTGTGCAAAGACATGAATGGCATCCCTGGGTCTCCTCTTTCAGATCTGCCTTCATTCATGCTTCCAGACGAAGATGGTGGAGAAATGTGGGTGTGCCCAGTACAGCCAGCCTCTACCTCCCGCAGCCAACTACTGCAACTACCAGCAACACCCCAACTGGAGTGAGTGAGACCCAGCCCCAGCCTTGCATGCCCCAGGACCAAGGTCAACCTAGCCCTGGCAATAGGCACTCATGGGACTCCAACCCTCTTGCCTTTTGCATGAGGGAGGTATTGGTTGAGAGCCATTTAACTAGAGTTTTACTTCTGTTGTCAAGCCTGCCTTGAATTATACTTTGCAACTGACCACCTTAGTCAACTCCAGAAGGTAGGAATGGGTCGATATTACCTTTTCACAGAATAGATAACCAAGACCCAGAAAGGCTAGACGGCTTGCCCAAGGTCACACAGCCAGAAAGGAACAGAGCTGGATCCAAACCAAGGGCGGTCTGACCTTCAACTCACACCCTTAACCACCACTGCTTTCTGTTTCCCAACATCACAAGGCAGTGTGTGTTTCCAGAGAGCCAGTGTTGGTAGAAAGTGGGAGGAGAAATCATTAAAATGAGACTGTGGGGCTGTCCTTGGTGACCCGGGGATGCCCAGGAAGGGTCCTGTGGCTTTTTCAAAGCTCACGCTGCCCTCTCCCTTGTCCCTCAGTGTATTGTTACTACCAACTGCATCGAGCCTTTGTCCAGGAAGAGCTGGGCTGCCAGTCTGTGTGCAAGGAAGCCTGCAGGTATGTGGACCCCAAGGGGTGAGATGGGCGGCTGGGTTGGGTTGGGCTACCTACACTCATACTGTCCCCTCCTCCCTTAGCTTTAAGGAGTGGACACTAACCACGAGCCTGGCACAATGGCCATCTGTGGTTTCGGAGGTAAGTTCTTCTGCCCACCCTTCCCCACTCAAGCCCCCAGCCTGGAACCCCACTGACATTTTTGCCGTGTCCTCTGGCCTGGGACATGGTCCAAGGGGAAGAGAGCTACCTTGCGGAGGCTGGGGAACAAGTTGGGGAGCCTGAGGGCGGGAGGCTGGCCCTGGCCTCTTGGGCATCCTCAGATCCACTCTTTCTCTCTCCATTGTAGAAGTGGTTGCTGCCTGTTCTCACTTGGGACCAAGGCCGGCAAATAAACAAAAAGCTCAACAAGTAAGTTTCCTCTACCCTGTTCCTCTGCTCTGGCCGCCACAGCCCCCAGTCTTCTCACCTGCTTCCATATGCGTATGGGTATGGCCAAATCTCTTTTTTTTTTTTTTGAGACAGAGTCTTACTCTGTCACCCAGGCTGGAGTGCAGTGGTGTGATCTCAGCTCACTGTAACTTCCGCCTCCTGGGTTTCAGCAATCCTCCTGCCTCAGCCTCCCAAGTACCTGGGATTATAGGTGCGCAACATCACACCCGGCTAATTTTATATTTTTAGCAGAGATGGGATTTCACCATATTGGCCAGGCTGGTCTTGAACTCCTGACCTCAAGTGATCCATCTCCCTCAGCCTTCCAAAGTGCTGGGAGTACAGGCAGGAGCCACTGAGCCTGCCCCCCTCTTCTTTTCATTCACTCACTCATTCATTTCCTTAAAGCTAGGAGACAGTGAACTCGCATCTGTGAATCATGCCGTGTGAACTCACATTTCTCTAAGCCATCACTATCTCCCTCATGCCCACTGCTGGGCCTGCCCACTGTGAGAGCCAATCTGGCCACTCTGGCTTCCAACATTCATAGAGCACCCCCTAGGTGCCAGGTGCTGTGTGAGGTGCTGGAGAAACCAGGACAATCAAGCAGACATGGTCTCTGCCCCCCAAGGTACTTACACTCTAATGATAAAATAGACTTTGACCAAGCAATTGCAAACCATTAAACCAAGTGTTGCAAACTGGTGACTGATCCTTGGCACAAATCTAGCCTCATGAACGCAACCCATTATTTCCAGCTTTTCCTGAAAGTTCAAAAGTTCTGGCAAGAACGACCCTCCACTGTTTTGTAGCACCGAAGAGCTGAGTAATACCTGCTCCTTTGGAACGAGTCATGGTCCAGTTTGCCATCGTCCTATTGAGAGGCAGTTTAGTGCGATGGTTAAGAGCATGGACTTTGAAGCCAAATCTAAATGAGTTGGAGTACTGGCTCAGCCGATTATCGACAGTGTAGTCTTGGACAAGTTCCTTAACCAATCTGCATCTCCGTTTCCACATCTGTGAAATGAGGATGATGAAACTATACATACCTGCCTCACAGGGCTGTTGGGAGAATTCAGTGAGTT
The DNA here is from genome assembly GCF_000951045.1 of Mandrillus leucophaeus. Taxonomy (NCBI): domain Eukaryota; kingdom Metazoa; phylum Chordata; class Mammalia; order Primates; family Cercopithecidae; genus Mandrillus; species Mandrillus leucophaeus. Next base: position 1,564,730 of record NW_012103365.1, read on the forward strand.
AATTCACATAAAATTCTTACGACAGTGCTTGGCAACATAGGAAGTGCCCCATAAATGCTCATTGCCATTGTGCCTATTATCATATTACGTCAACTACCCTGCTCATGTACATTACCTGTACATACTTGAGATTGCTATCAAACAATTACAAATGTCGACGTTTAATGAAGAACAGGGTATAATGGCAGTATGGCTGGGTCGACTGACTTAATCTGGAAGCTGGGGAGCAGTTATTGAGTGAATGAATGATCTGAGGACCAGTTCCAGGCTGGAGATATGCTCTGGGGTGCAGACGGAGCCCTTATGGGCCAGGTTCTGATACCTCCAAGGAGCTCAGTGCCTTGACTGTGCTGCCAGCTTGGGTAGGAGGGAGACAGCCATGCTGAGGACTGGTGATCTGGTAGGATGCCAAGGCTCTTGACTCACCTGTTGGAATTTTGCAGGACAGACTTGGCAAAACTCTTGATATTCTACAAAGACCTGAACCAGAGATCCATCATGGAGAGCCCAGCCAACAGTGTGAGTAGAGTGGCTTCCTTCCAGGACCTGCCCTGGGCCTATGTCCCTTGTCATTGACACTGGGGAAAGGTGTCCTGCATGCCCTTAGGCAGCAGAGAACTGACCCAGGGCCCTTGGAGTGTTGGTGGAGATCAGAGTGCCGTGGTGGAGGTCTGGGACTATGTCAGAGTGTCCTCACTTTGGGGGCAGATGTGAGCATCTGCCTAGCCTTGGGGAGCAGAATCAGGGAAAGGGGTTCCAGCCTGCTCTAGGAAGGCTGCTGTAGGCTAGGGTCTCAGGTCAGAACACACAGAGTAAAAGGAGACAGGAAGCCTGCCTGCTTCTTCCTCCCAGTCTGTGCAGGGTCAGGGCTGACCGTGGCTCCCTTGGGAATCAGGGTTCCTGTGTGAGACCAACTTGTGGGGAGGTCCCTCTTGATGGGACTTATGTGGCTTGGCCTCTCTTGCAGATTGAGATGCTTCTGTCCAACTTCGGTGGCCAGCTGGGCCTGTGGATGAGCTGCTCTGTTGTCTGCGTCATTGAGATCATTGAGGTCTTCTTCATCGACTTCTTCTCTATCATTGCCCGCCGCCAGTGGCAGAAAGCCAAGGAGTGGTGGGCTCGGAAGCAGGCTCCCCCCTGTCCAGAAGCTCCCCGCAGCCCACAGGGCCAGGACAACCCAGCCCTGGATATAGACAATGACCTACCCACTTTCAACTCTGCTTTGCACCTGCCTCCAGCCCTAGGAACCCAAGTGCCCGGCACACCGCCCCCCAAATACAATACCTTGCGCTTGGAGAGCGCCTTTTCCAACCAGCTCACAGATACCCAGATACTAGATGAGCTCTGAGTCAGGGATGAGAAGACAGATCTAGTCAGGACCACCAGCCATGGTCTAAGGACCACCAGCCACGGTCTAAGGACATGGACCGGGTGCCCCCAGATGTGCGCACAGGGGACCCTCTGCCCCATTCTGGGCTTTTCAGAGACTCCAACCAAAAAGCCTGCTTTAAACCGCAAGATGGGGCCTGGACATGTGCAGGAAGACCCATCGGGTACTACGCAGCAACACTCACAACTATCCAGGCTGAGATACATCCTGGGACCTGAACTATTAGCGCGTCAGTAGAGACTGGGGGCCGAGGCAGTGGTGCCGGCCCAAGCGAAGGCGAGTGAGGGCTGATGCAGCTCTTTGCAGGTCTTGAGAGGGAAGGACTCTTCCAAAGCCCCAAAGCCGAGGGTTTCACCCGTACTGCCAGCCTGGGTCGGGGCCCAAGGATGTGACCTTGAGTATCAAGGCTGGACAGCTACTGCCGGATGCCAAAGATAGGAGAAAGTGCCAGCCCTGAAGCCGGAGCCGTTTGTGAATAAACTGTTCTTCTTCGTCACTGACACTGGGGAAAGGTGTCCTCCATGCCCTCAGGCAGCAGAGAACTGGCCCAGGGCCCTTGGAGTGTTGGTGGAGATCAGAGTGCCGTGGTGGAGGTCTGGGACTATGTCAGAGTGTCCTCACTTTGGGGCAGGGGTGGGCCCAGGAGATGGATCTGATTATCCCATTTTGTGGATGAAGAAACTGAGGCACAGAAAGATTAAGTTACTGGCCCAAGGTGACACAGTGAGGAGGTGGCAGAGCTAGGATTTGAACCCAGACAATCTGACTCCACGATTTTGCATCCAATTTGTGTCTGTACCTTTTAAAGGGTGAGGCCCATGTCACTTTGGGTGGGAAGACGGGGAGCATGGTGGGCCATGCTCTGGGCAGCTATTCCAAGACAGAGCTGACCCCCCCATCACCAATGGCCTGTCCCTCACCCACAAGCCAACTGCGACAGATGACCCACTTCATATCACATTCACATCTTCCCACCCGAAAATGGCTAACAGGTATTAAATCCTTGGTTGGTGTTTAAAGCCAACCCAGGAAAAGGTGTTAGGTACTGTTTTAAGCACCTAGATAGGTTAGCACAGGGGACTGCAAATGGTGTTCTGCAAATGAAATCCTGTTTTTGACCATGAACTAAAATTTTTATTTTATTTTATTTTTTATTTTTTGTAGAAATAGGATCTCACTATGTTGCCCAGGCTGTTCTTGAACTCCTGGCCTCAAATGATCTTCCCACCTCAGCCTCTCAAAGTGCAGGGATTACAGGCACAAGCCACCGTGCCCAGCCAAGAATTTTTATTTTTGCTTTTAAATAGCAAAAGAAGAAGATTCTGTAACTCATGAAAATGATATGAGATTCGACTTTGACTGTCTATAAATAAAGTTTTGTTGGTACACAGCCACATCCATTTGTTCAAGTTTTGTTTACGGCCATTCATTGCACTACAGTGGCAGAGCTGAGTAGCTACAACCCAAACCTGCAAAGCCAGCAAACCCTAAAATATTTTCCCTTTGGCCCTTTACAGAAAACTGCTGACCCTTGGATGAGCGCATTCGATGGATATGATCATCCCATTTTGTGGATGAAGGAACTGACGCATAAAAGATTAGGTTACTTGCCTAAGGTGACACAGCTGGGAGGTTGCTGAGCTGGGATTTGACCCCAGACAGTCTGACTCCAGAGCTGGTGCCGTTTATCGCTCCATTATTTTGCAGCCAATCTGGTCTGTACCTTTGAAGGATGAGGCTTCATCCTTTATTTTGGGTGGGAAGGGGGAGAGGCTAAATACCCTGGCTCTAGGGCTGAAGGAAGTCCTTCATCTATGATTGGCGAAGGTCCACAATTCAGGACTAATTCCCTTCATGAGAATGGCTGCTAGTAAGGGCAAGAGTCTTGGTAAAAGAGAGGGCTGTAGGGACCCTGTCTGGACCTGGGCACCCCTGGTTCAACTCAACCCAACCCCAGGCCTGTGACTAGAGTAAGCCTCTGCCCTACGTGGTGTTTCCACTAGACCTCATGGGGCAGGGCATTGCCAGCAGGTATGCCAGTCAGCAAGGAGGAGGTCATGATGACCCCAGACTGGAGGGAGCTCCCCCATGAAGTGGGCTCAGGAGCCAGGCCCATGCAGGTGGGGATTGGGTTACAGAGGCCGTGAGCCTGGCTCTCATCCACGCTGGGCTCTGGTGGCTATAGCCGGTGCTGACAGGGAACTTGCAGCGGATGCCTGCCTGGGCACAACGCAGACAGGAGCTTCCTCGTCCTCCTCCATGGTGGGGGCAGGAGGTGCCCTCAGATTCGTGGAACTGGCCAGCCTCTGCCTGATGGAGGAACACTTCTAGTGAGGCTTGCCAAAGGCAAGGCCACGAGAATCCAAAGCCAACAGCTGCTCGACTCTCCCCAAGCACACAGGCGTGCACACCCAGCAAGCTCTAGCTGTCTCCATTCTTGTTTGGCTCTTACAGTGTCCAGCATTTCCTTGCCTCCTTTCCCACTTCACCCTTCCAGGCCAACTGCAAATGTCAGCGCCTCTGTAAAGTTTTCCCTGATCCTCTTCCCTTGCCCCAAGAAGTTGGAGCTTCCACCATTATACAGCTTTCATACATATGTGTGTGTGTGTGTGTGTATGTATATATATATATATGAAACAGGCAAGGTCTTGCCTCTGTCTCCCAGGCTGGAGCACAGTGGCATGATCATAGCTCACTGCAGCCTTGACCTCCTGGGCTCAAGC